>NW_017386021.1:273114-335388 GCF_000237925.1 Schistosoma mansoni
CATAATACAATACTTTGATTTAATTTGATATAAACCATTAGATTACGAATCAGAAGTTTAAGTGTTAGGAATTCACTGCAATGATTAAAAGTAAAACTATCTTTTCTGATTTCTTCAACGAACTATTTAAAGATGGCGAATTGTTAAACACTTATTAGGTTCGATAAAGAAGTCATAACTGAACAAGCAACATTTCAATAAGTTATTAATTAACATTTATAGTAATAATAAGGACTAATACCTAACACTATCAAATATTCTCTCTCATGTGTTATGTTTTTTTCTTCATGTCTATTCACGGATAAGTTTAGAATTATAGGCTAACACTTATTGCAGTTCCATAGGACAACGAAAAGGGTTTGGAACCGTCTACTATTTACTGCATTTTATTTAGAATTAAGGATAAAGTCATAAAATGTTTAGAGTAGATGTCTTGAGAAATAAAAATAAATTATGTGAACATTATTGTTCGTAACAAATGTTGCGATATTGTCTTACAATAATGGCCGTAATATATTGAAGTCACTCAGTTAGGTTTAAATAATAGAAACCAGCAATATTGATATGGGTATGTGACAGGATATTAATATGTAAGTATTCAAGAACTTCAGAGCCATTGTTTATTGATACTCTATTATCACCATGGTTTCACCTAGTGAGAAGTCATTCATCACGAAAGGTGCATATGAGATATTTGTTTTTTTCTAGCAATATATGTATGGTTAAAAATGTTAGACATTCTGTTTCAGTATGAATTAAGTGGTATAATTGATTGAAACATGTATTCTTCTAACAAAAAACTTTGGAAACAAAAACGGTTGGAAATTTAAGACGACGGTGCCTAGGCGATTCATCTGTTAATTAACAGTTTTTTTTAAGTACCTATTCTAAAAACATTGAATTTAGTTTGTTTTCTAAAATTTATGAATTCAGGAGTCGACGTATTAAAGGTTATAATAAGCAATCTGTTCTTGAAAAAAGGTCAGTTTCAGTTTATCTCCAAGCCAGTCTACTAATAAGCATCCATGACATAAAGTTGAACTCCGTGTTTGTGCTACCCACAGAGGTGTTTCAAATGAAAACGAAACATTTTCACAGTACTGTAGGAGATTTTTTACTATTTATTTGACGTAATAATGATGCGATGAAACATACTGAAGAAAAAAATAAAGATTCAGATTTATCTTAGTAACTATCTAACAGTAAATTACACGATGAAATATGTTTATACTTAGTCATGGAATGCTGATATTATATTATTACCTATTGATGACGTTAAACAATCACATGAATTTATTAAGGGTGATGTGTCAAATATTTTAGTGATATCAGTGATAGTAAATTTTATCTTCCACCATCTACTGATCGATTGGACAAAACACTGAAATACTCATTTAAAAAGTAAAATGGTTCTCCATATATTGAACAGATACTCAGATTATTTTGTAATTTCAGCCTATTTTGTTTTATTATGTTGAATTCTATATTAGATATTATCACTATAGTGTCGTTAGCCGTCGGTGAATTATCATACTTGTAAAGTGTGACAAAAATTATCGGATATCTGGATAATTAAAGAGCAATTTTCAGTTTTATGATGTCATTTTTCATTAAAAACCATTCATAAATGGTAAAAATGACAAATTAATTTTTACAAAAGTTGTAAAATACAATTTACATCAATAGAGTTATGAGTGGAAGTTTAGAAAATATATTTATCAACCATTGAATATATATAGTATTTCTATTTGTCTGCCCAAAAAACTGTGACTGGCTTCAAGAAGGATTACCTGGAGCTCTAATGAGAAGCCGTGACTAGCGAAGCCCGACCCGTGTCGAGTGGAGAAAGCTATTAACTTCAGACAATAGATAAGGGGTCGCGCTAGATCTTAGATCGATTAAAGTCAGATATTAACACCGATGGATGCCGGCTCAGCGGTTTAGAGGTTAAGCGTTCATGAGCGAGATCGTAGGTCCTGGGTCCGATTCACGACCGTGGGATCGTGGATGCAAACTGCTGAGCAGTTACCTACGAGGACGGGACGGTAGTCCAGTGCTTCTAGGTTTCCAATGGTGGTCTTGCTTAAATCGACTCGTGAATTCTACTATTAAAACAGTGAAAACATAAAAATTAATATATAAATGATATAACAATTGAAAGTAGCAGTGTGAGTTAATCTGTAGTTAATAAATTGGTGTTGAAAGATCTTGATAAATGTATAATTTTGTGAAATACATGATATGGATGAAAATAATCTTCAAAAGGACTTCTAATGAAAGACTTTTCAGTTCTTCAACGTGTGACTAAACGATGAAAAATAAGAATGATAAGACAATCAAATGTGAAAGAGCAAAGAAAATCACAAGCATATCAATATATTTATATATATATATATATATATATATATATATATATATATATATATATATATAAACTTAGAGAGAGAAGATCAGATTCAGACGAGGGAAAGTATATCCTACAAACACTTCGGATGTCCAAACAAACAAGCACACAACTCAAACGTATTTATACAGTATAAAAGTACCATGTAGAAGTGTTACAATATAGAGTAATAAAAGAGGAAACGGACCGATGACATTTAAGATCCTTCCAAGTGAGAAACACAATCTGAAGGTAAAAATGGACGTTTTCGGTGAGAAAATGAAAAATCCGAATTTCCAAAATAAAATTACAAAAATAAGACGTTCACAAAGTGATTTCTGAGGATCTAAAATCCTCAACAGAATGAAATATAATTCAAAATGTTTTGTGAACATTTCATCTAACTCTATTGAGGAATAAGAAAACTCAGATAATTAAATTGTATATTGCTTTTTATCGATAAGACAATTCACATTATAATGCTAACATGATTTTTGTGAAATGGAAATGTTCTCATGGGACATAAAACAATATTGAATGCCTGATTACATCGTTACTAAAAATTCTCAGTTAAGTAAATATCAATACACTGAATAAATAGAAAATATAATGATAATTTAAAGATGAGAATATTTATGCAATGGGTGAAACAATTCATGAATAAAGCCTAGAGAACTTTATTTAGGTTATGGTTGGATAGATTTTCCTACTGAATCACTGTTTGGTGACAGATATTATGGTAGTCATCAACATGTACTCTGTCAAAGTGTAAGTATGATTACTTCAGTAATTCGTATGCTGATCAGATGGTATTATTTATTTTATATAATAATAAGCCATTGTATTGAAAAAAATATAATCTGTAGATAGATTGAATATTATAGGTATCCTTTCAGATACACTGATCAATTCTATTCACTATCACGATCATTCTTTTCAGAAGTCGGTCATTTCTGACTATTTCAAAGATCATCAACGGTTGTATATTGACAAGAGTGATTCAACCTACTATAAAAAATCCATTATAGTGTAAACATCACTGAGTATGGATTGATCTAATTGCTGTTTTCGGGAATCGAACATAATCAATAATTTGTGATGAATAGAACTTATTGTTAATTTTCAACAGTCACTAACAGCAGTTTATAATTTTTACTGCATATATTTTCTATAACCCGAAAAATGTTTTCGAAATTATTTCTAAACTCTTTGAAGCCCTTATTCTCATGTATACAAGTTCTGATCACTTTCAAAGATGAATTAATTTGAATCTCAAAATAAAAATACATGGAATGGATTTTTCATTCAACTGTTCAGCAAAACGTTCAGTGTACAAGACTTTTTTAATGAACTGACAGTTCATTCGAGTGACTGTAATCGTTGTTTTAAAGTAAACAGTTATTAACTATAAACAAAGATGGGTAGTGGCTAGCAGTGGAATCCAAGAACGCTCGTCCTGGATTCCACTGCTAGCCACTTACCATCTTTGCTTATAATACTTGTGAATTAAGGCTATATCGAGGCAATATGCACAGTATGCACATATGCCAATAAGAGACTGATCAATTGAAGTCCTAAACATCAATGGGAAGACTCAAACAAATAATACCAAGTGAATTTAATTATTCACTATATTTACTGAATTTCGTTCAGCTTTATTTAGCATATCTTCATCCTCTTATGTCACAAGTTTATATAGAACAAACTAATTGCTGTGGCAACAATAAAATAGATTGTTTGATTAACATTCATGTTGGTTTTACTCTCTATTCTTGTCGTTAAAAAATTTAAACTAAATGAGATCAATTTTCAATTTACTTGTGAAGATGGTTACATTTTTATTTCGATACGTCAAATAACTCTGCATTATCATGTTTCTTATTTGGCATGAAATTATCTGTTTCCTTTTTTTAAATGTTTAATTTTAGTGCATAGAACACATTAATATTTATGTGATAATTGAAAACTGGCTTGTTTGTAAACGTTAAACTGGATTACTATTGTAATGGTAAGAAGCAAGAATATTTACTGATTCAATAGAATTAACGGTTCACTAATTTTATTTGCAAATTTCAGTTTCGCCTTCAGTATTTCAGTTAGGTATGATACTCATTGGTGCATCATTAAATCCCAGTAAAATCTATATTTAGGCAATAAGCAGTTTTCCTGTGTTTTGTTTAAGAGTAAATACAATGAATACAATCATCTTCAATAATTGTCTTCATCAAATTCGCATAGCATTGTTTACTTGAATCTTTCCATTGGTTTTTAGAACTGTAATTGATCAGTCTCAGAGTGAACATCAACTCTGAGATTCAGGTACATCCAGCTGACGAGCCCAAAATAGGACGAAACGCGTTTTCTGGACTCCATTGCTAGCCACTATCCATCTTTGCTTGTATTGTCTTCTATGTTTCATCGTACAAAACATGATGTTATTCCGTTACAAATTTAATTTCTAAAACCAAATTATAGTCATAATTAGTGAATAATGGACAAATTTCACGCATGTAGATACTGTTTTAAAACAGTTGTTTTGTCTGTTAAAAACTATGCAATCCACATGTATTTTTACAGACATACTACATATATGGTTAATGATTTATGCATGGTTTTCATCTAGTGAACCTGAATTATTTGAGTTCTTAATAAATAAAAACAACTCAAGTCATTTATTTCAAATGCGAAATAGTTGTTTATTTGGATTAGTTAATCCCCACTTTTATTTAATCTTTTTGATTGAAGCCACAAATCTAGGTGGTATGATGTTGCAAGATGCTTCCAATAGCATTCGATCTGTACTAAGAAGTATCTGACCTACATAACATTGATCATCACTCAGTGATTAGTCAACTGTGATTACATTTCAGTCCTACAGGAGGTCGGTCGCGGCCCAGTTAGCTCAGTGGTAACGTCTCTGACTATGAAGCTGGGTGACACGGGATCGAATCGGTCAGGGAGTACCAGTTCCCTCAAGATTACAGGCACATCATGCTGACGAGTGCAAAGTAACACGAAACCCGGTATTTGATTGAGGTTAATTTTTTTACAGCATTGATTCTGGTCTTTCTTCTAAGATGATGTATCTTTAGAATTAGTTTATTCTGTTATTTTACTCTGGCCAACCTTTTTTTGATTAGATTTTTGTTCCAAAGTTTTTGGTTGTATATCAGAGACTTTATAAATTTACATCTATAATCTTTGAAGGACTGTTTGATGTTGAAACGTGCAGAAATATAAGAATAATGTAAAAATAATAGTAAACTATTATCTATCAATTATATTTGTTCAATCCATTTTCACTTAACCTACTCTGTAAATTTTTATATTAATTGAGCATTTTCCCTGAACTGTTTTATGAAATTAGATAACAGTAAAGCAGTAGATATATGCAAGTCAGTTTCAGTAAATAAAACCCATCAAGTTTTAGTTGGTTTTTCTTTTTTAGTCATAAATTCTCATCTTATCAGCTTGACAAACATTTATTTTATATAGTTGAAATCGTGAGTCAATTGAAGCTAGACCACCATCGAAAACCTGGAAGCACTGGATGGTCGTTCCGTCCTATTGTGGGACTCCTCAGCAGTGCGAATCCACGATCCCGCCACGCGAGATTCGAACCCAGCGCCTATCAGTCTCGCGCGCGAGCACCTAACCACTAGACCACTGAGCCAGCATCCAACGATGTTAATGTCTAACTTCAACCAATCCACGAAATTGAGCGTTTAGTGAAATTAAATGCATATACATATATGATATAATGTGTACGATGAATACTAGTGTTGATAAAGTAAGTTTTCAAAAAATGGAAGGTGAATTGGTTAGATAATGAACTTATATTAAGTACTTAAATGTACTTCATAATTAACACAATGTAATTCAAACGATGTCAGATCAGAGTTAAAAATAAAAAGCGATTTTCAAAACTAATATAGTTTAAAGTGAACTGAAAATAAAAATAATTGTTTCATCTCGGCTTTCAGTTGAAGAGGAAATTAGGAAAAGACGTTAGGAGTAGATGGGATATACATTGAGGAAATTATCTAACTGCATTACGAAGCAAGTGCTAACTTATAATCTTGAAAGGAAACGGAAATGAGAACTACCAAGAAAAAAGCACTGCACAGAGAATTGGAAGAAGACATGAAAAGGATGAATAGCAAATGAAAACGATTGTTCAGGACAGAGTTGGATGGAGAATGAGACCTATGCCCCTTCATGAGGGGCAACAGGGGTAAGTAGGTAAGCAAACAAGCTGTTTGTATTTTGGATTGTTTTATTAACCATTGGTTATTTAACTACTGAATAGAGAAACTAAGTTATTATGGCTTGATTATGTTGGAGAACAATGCTTATTATTTTCGTCCTAATTTCTAATTTTCTAAATACTTAAAGCAAAGTAATTTTTGAAAACAATCTATGATTAGTAAGCCACAATTGTACATATATCAATGTATCATACGGATATTGAACATTAGAAGGCCAGAAAAAAAGCGAATATTCAAATTTTTGAATATCCCGAATAAACATTTGTTGCTTATCAAATGTTTCTAAATACGATTCATTTATGATGACATGACCTACTACAAACTAAAAAGGTGTACTGTACTTTTGACAGAATTGTACGTGATATTTTACAGGAAGAAACCCAGTGAACTTTTGATTTAATACTTGTAAACATTTACCAATCTTATATGGTTTACACTATCCATTTCAATGCAATATATCTGTGCATTAAATGATGTATCCCTCCATTTTATCTAGCAGTTATGGTAGTTAGAAAATGTGTACTGAATCAAAGTAGCTACATTTTTCAATAAGAGGTAAGTGACGATCATCAGGTTATTGAAGAAATTGTGAAAAAAAGGTTATTAGGATAAATAATTTGAACATTTTTTATATTATATGCTTTCACTTATGAATTACTTGACGTTTACACTTCAATTAATGGCTTTTACTCCTAGTTAACTATTAGGTTATTCTATTTATTAAAGAAACTCTACGATATTGAAAGCTTATAACATTAATTAACTGTAATATGATGTTTCTAGAAAATAAATGGAATATAGCTGACAATGGACTCAGTAGTTAAGTGGACAATGCATTGGGTGCTTGAAGCATAAGTAACCGGATTCAAATCTTGGAATGGACATGCAGGTATATTCAGTTGACGTGTGCCAAGTAGAAAAAAAATGCCCGTCTTTGATTCGATTGCTAATCATATTCAACTTATTCTTTATAACTTTGTAGCATAGTGGCTATATTGAAGCGTTACAACACTAATGTAATGGTAAGCATTGTTTCTAAATATTCTCAAATCTATAATGAATAAACAATGTCACCATAGATTTAGTGGTAACAGATTCCAACAGCTGAATTATCCAGTTTGCTAGAAGTTCTGTAACGTTGATCAACTAAGTCTGCCTTCAGACTTTTGATGTTTCTTTGTATTAACAATCATATGAAGTTGAATTCACGAGTCGGTCTAAGCTGGACACCATTGAAAACTTGGAAGCACTGGACGAAGGGTTGCGCAAGATAATGAATCGATGGAAGTTAGTCATTAACACTGTTCGATGCCGACTCGATGGTCTAAAGGTTAAAAGTTCACAAGCGAGACCGAAGGTCCTGTGTTCGAGTTCTGTGTGTGCGATCGTGAATGCTAACTGTTTAGGAGCCCCATAGTAGGGCGAAACGGCCATCCAGCGTTTCCAGATTTTTTATGGTGGTCTAGCTCAGTTCGACTTGTGAATCAAACTTTGAAAATATTACAATCTCCGCATATCCCCCAAAATTGGTCATTAAAATATGCTAAGACTAAATTCAGTAGGATAATTTGCCACGATCTCTATCAGTCTCTGAATCAAACATACACTGAAATTTTCTGTCTTTTGATAATATAGGAAATGAAGATATTGTAATTTTATCTAAATGGGTATATAATTAACCCAGAAAAACTCACATTTAAATATTCTAAGGAAGGATAATGAGAAAGTTTTTGCGTATATACTAATATATATGTAGGTACTGGGTTCGAGCCCCAGAGTGAACATAAAATCTGAGATGCAGGTACATCCAGCTGAAAAGTCTCAAATAGGACAAAACGTGCGTCCTGGATTCCACTGCAAGCCACTATCCATCTTTGCTTATCATGTTTGTGAATTAAGTCAATATCGAGGCAATACGCACAGTATGTACATATGCCAATTAGAGACTGACCAGTTGCAGTCCTAAACATCAATAGAAAGATTCAAACAAACAATACTAAGTGAATATATGTGGTTTAGTCATTTATAGTCACAGTTTTATTGTAAACGATATCCTAAGTGGCAGTTATTAATAAATGTATTTCATCGTATGACATCATAAGCTATATTCATTCGGTAGAACAGCATAGCTTATAAATGCCACATATCATGGTGTTTAATAATCATTTTTATTGTAAATCTATCAAGAAAAATTATAAAAACTGAACTTATATTACTGATAGTTTTATATTCGTTAGCATATAACTTAGAATAATTATAACTATACCTGTAATAAAATAAGTTAATGTTTGATCATTACACAGTTTAATGTGGAAAAAGTCTACTGATATTCAGTATGTTTTGTAAGTGTTAAAAACGAGTACCAGTAATTCATTACAAACAACTAAATGTACTCGTTTTATTGACAAGTTATACTGTGAGAGAAACAGTGGTCTAAACGGAATATATTTAATCGGTGTATAGTAAATTGACGTTAATAGTGTAACCATTATAATTCTTATTTCTTAATGATTTAAAAACCTCCTAGTAAAGTACTGGATATGAAGTTACTAGACAGTTGGATATTTCATACATAAGTACAAATGGAAAACGACAACAATAATCAAGAAATGATAAAGGATAATAAAGCTTTGTAAGGAGGCTTACATGTACCCAAAGCTTAATAGAATCCTTTAGATCATAGAATAAGTTTAAGAAAATAAAACGAAATATTAAATCATCACGAAGATAATGTTCTTTCGTTCTTGGTTGTAGTTATTGTTGAAGGGAAATGGGACAATTTTTTTTGAAGTTCAGTAACTTGAAAATACATGAAATGTTTTCTTTTTTGAGGCTTTTTAGATGTAACTATAAAAAACACTAGTTTGAGAAAAAATACATAAATAATGGAAAAACAATCTATAAACACCACACATTTTATAAACTTGATACTGTATAGATGAATGAGACACTGATGAATAATCCAGAACGGCGAAATAATTAAGAAATCGGTTGGAGACAATAACTTAACAGTTCACTACAAGTATATGCTACACATCAGACTAGCTATGTTCATACAGCCTCTGCCAGGGAAGTTCTACTCACTGCCTTCTCGTGGCATTACTGTTGTTTACAAAATCGAGGGGACAAAAAGCGAATGTCCGGGGCTTTGACCGGGTTGGTGGAAACGGAATGTTCACCTAGGGAAGTTGGAAAACCCTGATTCCAAACCAATGGTGCACATGGACTCCAGTATCCTGAGGGAACAAATGGCGTATGAATCAATCGTCGATCACCGGCTACCATATGACTGCATCTCCTCACGATGCTCCACTGTCTTGTGGATCAGACCTTTAGGTCAAAGGCTCGGGGCGTGGCCCCCTAAGAAAACCACCTGCTTCAGTCTGGGCACCTGAGCAGTATCACAGCCCTCACACAAATCAAATGAGATTTGTGTGGCGCATATGTATATGGTGCCTCCTTGTACCAATATTTATGTGTTCAAATAATAATAATAATGTTCATGAAATGTACTGTGTTGTAAGTTTCAACCTTATCTCTTATTTCGCAGTAGATTTGAATAATATTTAGTATTTAATTCCCTCTGAACTTTTACAGGTAGCTAAATCTGACTTAATAAGTGATCTGCACAAAGTAAATACATTCAAGTGAGTAAAACTTATAAAATATTAGCTGAAATTCTATAAATTAATATCTTTTTCAAATGTTTTAATACACATCTCAATAATTATGATGATTCCATCATGTTTACAAGGTAGTATAATACGAATAACGACGGAAGATAGGTAAGATATACAATCAACAGCACTGTTAGTGTAGCAAAAGTGTTATAACATGATGCTTTCAAAGTAATGACATTTGCTTTATTCAATAATTATATTATTCAAGAAAACTGTTATATTTAAGAAAAATCAGTACATTTAGTTCCTAAAATACAATTGTTCATATTTCACCTAATATAACGTAATTTGGAAAAGATTATTAGATCAGTTA
This sequence comes from Schistosoma mansoni, assembly GCF_000237925.1. Classification (NCBI taxonomy): domain Eukaryota; kingdom Metazoa; phylum Platyhelminthes; class Trematoda; order Strigeidida; family Schistosomatidae; genus Schistosoma; species Schistosoma mansoni. The sequence continues at coordinate 283,759 of NW_017386021.1, forward strand.
TATTCTTTTCGAAAGCATCCAATAGTGGAGTCAAGAGTCTATTCTGGATTGTGTGTTTAGCTGAGTAATGATTATTCCTGTTTATGACAGTAGAGTAAATTTGTTCGTTTTAAATGTATAAAAAAAACACATTGATTTGAATGGAAATTACTTTCGCAACCCAGACAATTAGTAACATTATTGTACAAATTTGATATAATTAAGATCATGAAATGATCAATGCTAGATCATCACTGAAAAAACGAAAGCACTAGAAGGCCATTTCGTCCTAGCACGAAACTCTTTAGCAGTGCGCGCCCACGATCCCACACATGGGACTCGAACTGAAAACCTTCATTCTCGTGCGAACGTTTAACCTCTAGACCACTGAACTGGCATCCAGCGGTGTTAATGTTTATCTTCAATAAATACACAACATCCCTCTACCATCTACTATTGTTTTCAATGGGTACCCCGTCAAAATTCCATATTATTTAAAGGTGTTTAAATTATTAAAATATGATATTTAAGTACATAGATAAAAGTCAGTCAATTACATACACATATTTTACCCAGCGTTGATGTTCATTTAACTTCGGAATGATTAATACCATGACTGTACATTGACCATAAAGCAACAGCGCCACTAAAAATACTGCCTATACTTTCTACTTCTAAACAACTCACAATAGCGCAATCCGAGTACGATAGGTATAATTTAACATGAGTCCGAGTCTTTTATTTTGAATGTAGCTACCCATTAAGCGGTAAAAACTTGTAGATGTTACTCAATTCAACATCTAATGAATATTTTAGTAGATAATTATAGAAAACAAAGTCATTTATACTGTATTTATCATTGTTCACTGAACTATTTCCATTATGTCTACAATGGCTATTAAAAACGTTCTTTGTACACATTGTGTTATGTATATCCACAATTCTATTTATCATTACCATAATGATATATGTTATATCTGACTAACGCAAATAATGAGTATACTTTGTTTATTATAACAAATATTCGTTGCACTGCTCAATTATTTGGAGTCATTGTAGTATGAGACAAATATACAATAAATGTATTAGTTAATAATCTCAGTAATACATGCTTACTGAAAGACTACCAGAAATGAGGCGCCATCATTACATGAAATAGAATTTTTACGATTGTTTTTCTTTCAAATTAAGAAAAAACATATTGAAACTATGTTGCAATTGATATGACCGATACTGATGATATTGGCGCCAAACTGATTTTATTCGATTTAGAGAAAGAAGGATGGAAGCTGATAAAGATTTATCTAACACTGAAAAATGAATCAAAAACTGTTGAAATACTTTTGCATTAGTGTGTTTACACTAAATAAAAGACTTAACTGAAATAGTTAATGCCTTCAACTGAATGAACTGTCTGACTACGATTAGTAAGTACCGTGAATTTTCAATTCTAAAACCAAAATAAACAAAATCTTGAATAAAAAAATATATATCGGTAGGATTGTATTATTGAAGATCTATTTTTATGGCTTAATATAAAGCTATGGGATTTATTTCAACCGAGACAGTGTTTATAAAAAAAAACCAGGTTTAGGAGAAGTCTATCACAAATTATTGATTGTTACTTTAACAGGGAAAAAAAGGAATTTCAAAGATTTTTAAATTTTCAAAGTTATTTTCTGTAATGTTTTTAAGAAAGGATTTTACAAATTGTCTCACTTTCAATTAGAAACCGATATAATTTAAACAGAAATGGAACATTTTATTAGTTTTCAGTATTATACATGAGCACTGATCATATATCTGTTACAATCGGAATGGCATCCTTCCTGTACCTTTGTCCAATAACTGCTCGGTAACCTACAATTAAACGATTATGGTTTTATTAGATTTCAATTTGTTTTTTCAACCAATACTTTTTTATCAGTGTGTGGATTTTTGGAGATTGTTGTGTCTTAACTGTTGAATTTACTGATTTTTCTAAGCCAGACCACCATTGAAAAGCTGGAAGCACTGGATGCCCGTTTCATCCTGATAAGGGAACTCCTCAGCAGTGTGCATCGACGATCCTGTATGCGGGACGAAAAAGAATCAATAAATAATGCAATAATCACTTTATAATTAGTAATTTAAAAAGAAAATATATAATGTGTACTTCATCTCACAACGTTATTATTTTCTGATGTGTGCACAAATGATTTACTTCATTATTAACTTACTGATACAATTATTATTTACTTAATGACAATCTACTAATAAACTGTATTGTATGAGTAGTATATCAGATTATTAGTTATATTTGATGACATTAAGTGATTGCTTACCTTATTTTCGATTCAGATATAGAATAAGATGTATGCTAAACTTTATTTTAAGTGTTTGCCAATTAATGTCAGATTAAAACATGTAGTGAATCAAAAAATAATACACTCTGAATCATAACATTATTTATGGAAGATGTATGTAAATGTGAATAGTCAAAAACAATACGAAACAAATGTGAACCGTTAGACAAATTGAAGACTCAATGGATTGAAGGATTAAATTCACAAATTTATACACATGAAGTAAAATGAATACATAAAGACAAATATCTAATTCACCATTAATAAATATGCACAATAGAATTAAAGGTGAGAAACCTGATTTTTGTGTTTAGTAATAGAAGATCGTTTATCTTTCTTTCCTTCGATGACCAATATCTTTTAATTACGTAATAGAAATATACTGTTCAAGTCTTTCCTTTATCTAATCAGATCGTTTCGTAGTTTTGTTCCAACTGTCTTCTAGATTAGTAATTTCATTTTAATTTTATTCTTGTTTATTATCAGACTTGATTCATTACGTAACTACTAGTTTCTAACCCTTTGGACTTTTGTTACTATCGATGTTGTAGAATGTTCGTTTACATAAGATATAAATTGACAACATTTTATTTAGTCTATTATATTCACTTCAACCATTGCTATACTAGACTGATGTGTCTTCAAAATAACTTTATACTAAACTCTCTCATGTAAATAATTTAAACCCACTTTGTAATCATGTTTTGTATACTTTACAAGTTATAAAAGCAGCTAGTGAGGACCAAATGAAGCAAATTTAATTCATGCTTTATTTTGTTCTTATTCTCTCTCCAAAATAATATCTACTTATCAATGATTTTCACCTGATAGCAACTGAGAAATAAAGGGTTGTTACCTTGAATTATCGATTTCTTTTTATTGTCTCAATGAATTGGGTTTGTATGTTGAAACCTTATTTACAAAAAACTAGTCTGAGCAATAATTAAATTTGAAAAAGAACAACGTTAAAATATAAGTTAAAAATGTTTTCATAATCACCAAGTATGAGGATTTACGAAGATTGTATTATTTTTAAAGTTGGATTCACTAGTCTATCCTAGCTAGATTACCGCTGAAAAGCTGGAACCACTGAGTATGAGGATTTGTGGCGTTTGTAATGATCAATTAATAATCACTTATAAGTTATAAAAAATCTCACTTTGATGAGCATACTCACTCACTTATTTACGCCTGTTACTCCCGATGGAGCATAGGCTGCCGACCAGCATTCTTCAACGCACTCTGTCCTGGGTTGACGGGCATAGATTATAGATAAAAATAACAACATCCATTGTAATCATTCAGTCCATGTTATACTATTGATAAAGCGACAAACTAGCAGTAGCAATAGTGTCATTCAATATAACATAATCAATTATATTAAATAATTCACAATGCCAAGCTGTACAATCAACTCCATTTCTCAGTGTTTAATAAAATCCACAAAATATCTGTTCGGAATTGATTATTAGCCCTTTATTCTCATTCACAAACAGATACGAACATCATGGTGATTTCGCTTGAATTTTTATGTAACTAAGATTGTGATAAGTTGTATACTTTTATAGAAGAGCATGTGAGCATATGATGTGTACAGATTCATAGTTTGAAAGTTTATACAAATAGAAATAACAGAATGAATATCGGAATAATTAGACTGTTTGATAGTAGATCGCCAGAAAATTTAGACATGTTGAGATGTTGATATCAACATATTGAATAACCTGTTATCCATAACCTGTTTCAATGTATTTTTTACATTTTGAATAAATGATGTAACCACTGATGTATGAGATGAATATTAATAAATTAAGATTTGAAAATCACACAAACTTTTTGTCAGCACAAATTTTGTTTCAATAATTACTATTTAACTTATAACTAATAAACCAATTAATCCATTGGGATGATAGCTAATTAGTGAGGGTGATTTAAGAGGGGTACGAGGTAGTTTCGAAGAAGATTTCATCAAGTTTTAGACTGTCTTTAGTATACATCTAATAATTGTAGTACGTATTCTTACGTTTGGATTTTTAACATTGTTGATCATTGAGACATGTAAACTGCATTTCGTCTTGAAAGAAGTAATTGTAAGTGACTTTGATCTCTTAATTGGAATGTTTTATTCGATACATACTGTATTCAGCAGTTCAAAAAATATCGTCAAGATAGGGGAGCATAAAGCAAGTTATTTGAGTGATTCCCGATAGATATTTACAAGTCTTCATAAATGTCCTACTTTTTCATAGGTATGAGGGTAAATGTCATAGTTCCCATTATGTCTTTGTTGCCACTGATTCGTATACTTATATCCACTCTTTTTCTCCCTTATACACCCTGTTTATGACTGCAGTATCTGAGGTATTCAGAATATATGCAGCTGACTTAAAAATCGCCTAAGTAAATGTATGATCACATGTGAACAAATGTTGGAATTTATTCAACCTTAAATATTCTTTTATAATTTTGATTCTGAATATTTTCCTCAATAGGAAATAGGATCAGTTTGCAGCTCGAGAAGTTTGAATCATTTACTTTTCAATCGCTGAGATTAATTCAAATATACTTTTTATATTATGATATTTTCTTTATACTCGGCACCAAAGTTTCGTCAAAATTTTCTTTTCAAACAGACCCGGAAGTTGATATAAAAGATATTTGACAACATTTATTATGCGCTATATGTATGACAATAAATTCTGTGATTCTAAATATATATGAATGTCGTCTAGTGATAAATTTGTCTAACAGCATAATAAATCTTCGTTTGTAGAGATGTATACGCCGAAAATCGTTTTCTGGGAAACATTTTCATCATTAAATTTTCTTAAGCTTATATTCTAATACAGGATGTTCGCTCTCCAAATTAAAAAAAACATTGTTCTTATGGTTGAATACTTTTAAAGTTTGAATCATATTCTTATTCTGATGTATTGTACTGAAATGTTTAAGGACATTTTTAGGATTTTTAAATACAAAACGCTTTTAAATTGAGTCAGTTGAAACTGCATTTTCCTAGTACGTTTCGTAAAAATAAACATTTAAAAGCAGATGTTTAAATGCCTTATCATCAGTAATTTTAGAAGAGATTATCAACGTTCTGCTGAGTATCCAATCTTCTCAATCTTCTATCATTTCGGAGGTAAGACTGATATCACTGATGAAACTGCATGATGGATGAACTACATCGGGGAGCATCTAAAGCTGTATACCCAGGTCATTAGATCACCTTTAATGGTTCAAGAGCTCTATACTCCCAAGGAGCTTCGGTGTCCAAGGTTGGACTTCGTGTATTGTATACCGATGTTAAGTCAACTAATAATGGCATAATTTGTAGTATCAGTTGTTATGTTAAGCCCATATACTTTATTCTAGCTATTGGCCAAGCCAATTCACCTGTAAATTGAGTCATCTTTTGATCTTGTTAATCATTTGCTTATTAACCTTGAGTACTTTTATATGAGCGTATATGTGTACACTTCGTATCTTATTCATCATATGTCTGTCACTCATTTTTGTCCGACTATAAATGTTGATTAACGCTTGCTTAAATCGAGTTGGCTTCCCAGCCATCTCCAATACGCATTATCTTTCGCTTCACTCTCGAGTTGGCTTCCCAGCCATCTCCACTGCATATCATTTCCGCCTCGTTCGCTTCCTTCGCTTATTCGCCTGTTCACTCGCTCGTTATTATTCGCTCAGGTATTGCTAACTTTCTGACCTGAGTTATTCGACAATAAACTGTAGTTGCTGCTATCCCTTGTCTTCTGATTTTACGCGCCGTTAAGATTAGAATTATATCGATTATCGAAACAAACGATTAACGAATCGCGGCACTACAAATTCATCAACACAGTATTGAACATAATTCAGATAGTTGAAACCAATTAACTGAAAACTCACAAGTTTGGTGTTCTAAATTTTTTCTTTCCTCATTCAAAAATCTTTTATGAGACTCGAAATGCATATACATTTTATTAAACTTTTTCTAAGGTATCCATTAGCTCCAATTGAACTGTTTTACATTTATATTTATGCATCTGAGCAGCAAAACTACCATAATGCTCTGTAAAGGCGAATTCATATAAACATGTTTGTAAGGCCAGTTCATTACTGAAATATCAATGTCAGATTGTAAATTACCAAACAACTTTGATCGTTTTAGAATGGAATTGTTTAGGGACCTCGAATCGTGTTAACGTACTTCAAGTCTTTTTGTAAGGTCAATGTGTTTCAAATATGAATTCAAACAAAGCAAGCAAACACTAAGTTTTATTCTTTAAGTTCATGAATGTAACACACAATATCAGTCCCTTAAAATGTTTGTAAATATGATTGAAAAGAATAGAAAACAGTGCTCGTCAGCTTGATACTTATTTTTGCTAACAAATCAAATCACATAAGTGAATTTGACTGATATTGTTAAATAAATTAAAATATACTAAATCTAAGTAGTCAAGTGATGTGATGTTTAATAAACCCAGAAGGTTGGAGAAAATTAAAGGAAAATAACAGCTTTCATGCTTACTAACATTTAGCCGTGTTTTAAAGGATAGGTAGCTACGCTCGCGTTAAAGCTCATATGAAAAGGTTAACATTCAGAGATGTGATCATTTACCCATCTAGAAAATGAATATGCAAACCATTGTCAATCATTATTTGTGTACATTTCTCGACGAAATGGCACTTTTAGCCAGCTGAATTTCACTAGAGGAGTAGTACAAAATCCACATATTATCATATCTTACTGTTCTGATTGTTTGAGGTTTTGGATGCATTGAAAAGATATCTTAAAAGATCGTAATTTAGTTTTATTGATGAAGAATGTATGGTTATTTAGTCTATTTGAAAAATATCAAATTACTTACCATAGTGATTTTGTTGAGGTTGTTGAATGTCATAGTTCACACTACTGACTGATAATAGTTAAACTATGAAACTGACATATTAAACAATCATCACAAATCCATAAACTGATAATAAACATGCACTCACTTGTATCTAACTTTGAAATTAGATTCCTAGAGTTCTAGTGAGAAATTGCTGGTGCTTGAGTTTAATAATGGCAAGTGTGAAGTAGTTATCCACTTCAGGTGATGCAAAATGCTTACTCAATATTTTCAGCTTAATGATGTAAACCACTGAATCTTATTTTAGTGTTTTAAGGATTAAGCATCACCGAGAGACTTGAGTGTCGTAGATTTAATATCTATTGAGGTTGTTTATTTAAAACCCTAGAAAGTCTCATAGAAGTATGAAACATCTGTCCAGCGCTTCCTCGTTTTTTAAATAGTCAAGTAATTATAGTTAATCATTGAAGTAAAGTATGAAAATTCCAAATTTAAAATGTTTCTTTTTAGAAAAGGTTTAATTGCCAAACGTAACTTATCCAAATGTTTATTGAATTATTTGTAACAAACTTCCTTTCAAGAGTGAAACATACTCTTATCCATATCTAATTGTAATCATTAGAAATGTTATGTTGTGTTAGTAGCACATAAGTTTGTTTTGATTCATAAATGTTGACCATTATTGTGTGACCACTTTTGCACAAAAATAAAATATGACTAATTTTGTAAATCTAAAAACTACATGTTTCACATGATTCACTTTCAAGAAGAATAAATTTATGAAATTCAAGAGATTCATCTATAACAAAATAGAATCTACATGGGAATTGACATTTATTTAAAGGCAATAGAAGTATTTTCAGTATTTAACTTGTCTCTCATATAATAATAAGTATATATCCAACTTGTTTCACCCCTGAAATAAACAAAACTGCCCTGGTACGGCCGAGAGTGGGAAGAGTCCGCTCTCCCTCTCCAAATGCCCCCACATGGCTGCGCCTGCGCTTTAACCGGGGAGTCGGAAAACCCTCATTCCAAACCAGGGGTGCACATGTGCTCCAGTATCCTGAGGGAACAAATGGCGTATGAATCAATCGTTGGTCACCAGCTACCATGGGAGTTCATCTCCTTACGATGCTCCGCCGCCCTGTGGATCAGACCTTTAGGTCAAGGGTTGCGGGTGTGGCCCTATAAGAAAACCACCTACTTCAGTTTGGGCACCTGGACAGTATGATAGCCCTCACACAAATCTCATTTGATTTGTGTGGCGCATATATATCTAGTGCCCCGTTGTACCAATATTTCTGTGTTTAAATAAAATAAAATATATAAACAAAACAACCACATATACTTTTTTATACTTTAAATCAATTAATAGCTGGTAGTTTACACAATACAAATAGTCGAAATTTATGAGTCTTATATTTAAGCAAATATTCATATGGTACTTTCGTCATTAATTAGTAATTCCTTAGATTTATATTGTTATTCAACATTGTATAACAAGCAACTCATGGCGTTTTAAAGCATACATATAACTTCATATCTATGAATTTCCTTTCGAATCATTTCAATTTTACAATTCTAAACTTGCAGTAAACTAAGATAGTTATTGTTTCCTTTTATTCAGTATTTTGAATTTCATCACGCAAGGAACATAATAAGTTGATGACAGAAACAAATTTTATCTATCTTCCAGAAAGAAAAAAAGACGATTATTAGACTAGATACACTTAGGTATATATCGATTTTACTATCAAATGTCATATATAACAGAAATGGATGAAGTATAAAATGTCTATTACAAAGAACAAGCTGCACCTTATCGGATGAGGTTGAAACTTATTCAATGCAAAGAAGATTATTCCAAACAGAATAAATATTGTACTTCGAGCAATTATTATGGTAAATTAGAAACGAAATTAACACTAGGTTGAAATTGCACTTAATTGATATATGATCTGGGATTTTTACTCAGCTCAAGCAGAAACCATCGCAGTTTTAAGTGTTTCAGTCAACAAAAGTGGTAAATACCATAACTATAGTGGGTTAGGCTTCCCTTTCACATGCGATAAAGGTGTTTACCGGATCTAATACCAAACGGAAGTTCGAGTAATATGTATCATCTTTGTAACTTTCTACTTTGGAAAGAATGCCAGCATGCTGCTAAATAAATCGGTCCACATTGATTTTACTTTGTGAAAATTCGTCAACTGTAATAAATAAAGCCACTACTATGTAATTTCGGACACCTAACCGCTTCCTATATAATACTAATTATACAAATGATTATTTATTGAGCTAACTTTTATTCAAATAATAAGGCTTCATCATGAGTTGTCTCTTTAAAATTATACACAGTATTAGAGATTTAAGTGAATAAGCTACCGGCAAACATTAATTTCAATATCAAAACATAATTTCGTATGGATTTAAAAAACAGTTTAATATTGAATCTTGACATATAATTCCCATTTAAACATTAAAATTAAAAACTCGAAGTTCAGCGAAGGGATCTCTTTTCGACGAATAACCATCCATGAGCTTAAACCAGAACTATGCGTACAAAAGAAATACCTCTTATCGTCATCGTTATCGTTACCATGGCCTTAATATTATTATTATTATTATCATTCTATTATTATTATTACTGCATCCCCCTTTACTTATGTCTTATATTTTCATTATTTTATTCATGAATACTCATCATATCACCTTGTTTATTTTTACACCTCTATGACCTTTAATGACCTTTAATTATTGTAACAAAAACATTTTATTCATTTTAATCGTCTTATTATAATCACTAAATCTATTGTCATCACTCGTATTACGTAATCTAGTATTATAATCTTTCTATTACGTCATCTTGTTGTTCGTGTTCACAGTTCCTCACGGAATCAATATTGAATATTCTTACTGTTCATGATTTGTTACGAAAAAAAATTATGAAATATCTATTCGATGGTGGTCTAGCTTCAAATGACTCATGATTTCAACTGTGAAAATACTAAATTCTCCACAAAACCCCCTCTGATCTATAATCATATGCGCACTAGTGACTGACTTCAAGAGATATTTCCTTGAGTTCTAGTGGGAAGCAGTGGCCAATGGAGTTCTACCAAATCTGTTGTAGAGATATCAGCTCACTGAAGACAATTGGTGAACGGTCGATCAAAATCGTGGATTGGTTGAAGTTAGACATTAACACAGTTGGATGCCGGCTCAGTGGTCTGTCGGTCAAGCGCTCTGGCTCGAGACTGGTAGGTCCTGGGTTCGAATCTCGCGAGTGCGGGGTCGTGGATGCGCACTGCCGAGGAGTCCCATAATAGGACGAAACGGCCGTACAGTGCTTCCAGGTTTTCGATGGTGGTCTAGCTTCAATTGACTCATGATTTCAACTGTGAAAATATCTATTAGTTACATTGTGCATTGAACTTAATAGTTTCATGCCTACTACTAACAAATAATAATATAACATATAAGAAGAACAATTATTACCGGAGATCTTCAGGCATTTTCATCTTGAATATTAGGCCCCTAATAATTCAAACAGCATAGACAAATTGAACTCATTCAAAAATCAAGAGGGGTCTTGTGGAGATTTAGTATTTTCATAGTTGAAAGGGTGAGTCAATGGAAGCTAGACCAACAGGGAAAACCTGGAAGCACTGGACGGCCGAATCGTCCTATTATGGGATTCCTCAGCAGTGCGCAGTGCGCTGACGCGAGACTGGTAGGTCCTGGGTTCCAATCTCGTGAGTGCGGGATCGTGGATGCGCACTGCTGAGGAGTCCCACAATAGGATGAAACGGTTGTCCAGTCATTCAAAAATGATTAAAGGCATTGTAAGAATATATAACCACTATTAAGTCATTTGAAGCATTTTATCGTTTATGAGAATACACCTTTAACGAAACGCAGTCTTCTATTTCCTTTCACAGCGAGCTACTTATTACAAAGAAAGTAGAGAGCAGGTAAAAATAATTTTCTAAAACAAAAACAAAAAAAACAACTACACACCATTGTTTACTAATAACACCTACCAGATTCCATCATTTGTGTTATTCTTCCAGTAAATTTGTATTTTTGGTGTGATGATTTACTTGTGAATAAAGCAGTTTCAGTGTATATATTGCTGGCATTATTAAATGAAACACCAATGTGTGGTATTTCTCCCTCAAATAGATTAAGGAAAAATATGTGAAATACCATATTTTGTTTCCGAATAATGAACTAATTTTTACCTTAAAAGCTTTTGTTTCGAATTAAACATACATATACAAGTATTCTCTAGTAACCTTCTTTAGGATAAACACACAGATGGATAAAATCACATTAGACATTACATTATAATTCCAGGAATTCATGTTAGAGAGATAAAACTATGTATATTCATTTTTAAATGTATGAAAGCAATAGTGATAAGATACTAATTAGTTCAACTACACACAGAATTATCATTAAAGAATTGAGTTTTTGTTGAGATCATGAATGGATCAATTTTAGATTACTATTAAAAACGTGAAGAAACTGAAAGTCCACTTCGTCTTCAACAGTGACTAGCTTTGAGAGGTAATTTTCGGAGTTCCAGTGAGAAGCCGTGACCAGTGGAGTTGAGCAGTGTCTAGTGTGAAGCAGTTACCCGCTGAAGTCAAAGTAAGATGATCGCGCAACATCGCGGATTGGTTGAAGTTAGATGTTAGCATCATTGAATGCTAACTCAGTGATCTAGATGTTAAGCATTCGTGCGAGGCTGAAGCTCTTGGGTTCGAGTCCCGTGTATGGGGTCGTGGATGCGCACTGCTAAAGATTTTCATGATAAAACGAAATGGCCTTCCAGTGCTTTCAGTTTTTCACTAGTGTTCTAACATCGATCGGCTCATGATAATAAGAACACCGAATTTTCGAATGTACGTATGAATATCGTTGACGCAAACAGAATCAAACATTTTAAAACTATTTGTACACTTTGACCGTTATTTCAAAAACTTAGGCAAAATGTTGGTCAATATGAGAAACATGTATTTTATTGAATATTGGTGGCTATCACGCCGTCGTTTGTAGATCAATTTCGTGAACGTCCTTACAAATAATGTCACCTAAAAATATGTTTTTGATTTACAATTTTTGTATACACCTATATACCTATGTCTCAACTTAATAAAACGATGACAGAGAAATACCTAATTTCAGCAAATAACTTTTAAAAAAGTAATACATTTGAGTTATCATTTACTGAGGGTCTACATTTTTACATATTTTCACTCTAAATTCTAGAAATATTTTCCACCGTATCATTCAGAGCAAGAAAGTAATCTAAGTTTATGTGACTTTGAGCTTATGAAATCGTCCTGTATATGCAATTATATTCATCATCGCGATGTTTATAAATATGAATGTGACCTCAATCACTTTACAAGACGGTATTAAACTTGCAAAAAAATGTTCCTTATCTAATAAATCGTTTAACTTATATGATAGAAATATTAGGTATTTGTAACATTTCACCTGAAGATTTTCTTACCTGAGATTAAGATAAGAACTTGGGAAAACAACTTTCAAGAATGTATAAGATGAAGTTGATCAAAGAACACTGTTTAAAAGGTATACTTGGTTTCAGCGTCGTTATTTTCTATACAAAAACAAATGAACAGATCGTCGAATATTGTTTAATTATTCAATCTTTGATGTAGGCCAAGAAATGTTTAGGTGACTCATCCTTTTAAATAGTAATTCTTTGAATGTTATTAGCTAAGGTAAGCTGTTCTATTGTTTAAGAATAAATAGACTAATCTAATTTATTTGTCACTAGATTAATGTAATTTGCTTTCATTCTATGTAATAAAAAATATATATGTCAGTGTTTGTAATAGAAAAAAACTTTATAAAAATGAACACTTTGATGAATAATGGTTATTTTGATAAAACTACTGAATTGTTTATAAAGACTGTTTTTTGAAGTGAAATGTTATGAAACAATCAAAACGTTGGATTTCGTTAAAAATAAGTTGTTGTTTTCTTCTAGATATTAGTGTACCGTTGTAGTTTAACGATTATTAGTAAATATTGAAACATATTTTGCCCCCAAATGCCCTGGTACGGCCAAGAGTGGGGAGAGTCCGCTCTCCCTCTCGAAATGCTCTCATATGGCCACGTGTGTACAGCCTCTGCCAGGGAAGTCCTACTCACTGCATCCTCTTACTACGGGTGTTGTTTACTAAGTTGAGTGAACGAAAGGCGAATGTCCGGCGCTTTAACCGGGTCGGTGGACACGGAAATTTCACCTAGTGGAGTTGGAAAACCCTGATTCCAAACCAATGGTGCACATAGGCTCCGGGATCCTGAAGGAACAAATGACGTATGAATCAATCGTTGGTCATCGGCTACCTCACAATGCTCCACTGTCTTGTGAATCAGACCTTTAGGTCAAGGGCTGCGAGTGTGGCCCCTAAGGAAACCACCTGCCTTGGTTTCGGCACCTGAGAAGTGTCACAGCCCTCACACAAATCAAATGAGATTTGTGTGGTGCATAAATATTCGGTGCCCCTTTGTACCAATATTTATGCGTTTAAATAAAATAATAAAATACTCTATGTTGAATTACATATTTTGTGTTTAGAAGTAATAGGGATTATAGAAGTTGTTTTATAAATTATGTTCAACCAATTGATTGAGTTTAAAGCAGAGATAGATCGTGGTTAGCAGTGGAATCCAGAACTCTCGTTTCCTTCCTTTCAGGACTCGTCAGCTATGTGAATGTGCGTTGAAGAATTGATGTTTACTCCGGAACTTGAACACATTAACGTTCGCTTCAAGTGCCATCGCTTTATCCACTTAGCTGCTGACTTGTACATGGTGTGAATTTTAGTTCACATTTATTTGTTGTTTGGATTTTCTCATTGATGTTTAGGACTGAAATTTGAACTCAGTAGCATTAGTTTGGTGTGTTTACAACAGTACGAATAAATCAATTAACCTTTGTGTAAATTGTTCAGTTAACAATATAATTTTTGCAAAGTGGAAAGTATTCTAAGAACTTATATGTACTTTTGTGGACTCATACTGCTGAGAAGTACCATACTAAGACGAAACAGTCATCCAGTGCATCCAGTTTTTAAATGGTGGTCTAGCTTAGATGGACTTAAGAATTCAACCATTAAAATTATTACAAACAATCAAATAACGCTGATATCATTTTAGATGGTTAGGCGCAGTCAGTAAAAAATCCGAACTTACGTTTCATGCTAATCGACGCTCATTCCCACACTCTCTCAACTTGATACATACTATGTACTTAGTTTCTCAAATAAGTGAAGGACAACTAAGTATCAGTATTAAGACAGTAAATTTCAGAACGTAATATTTAGCAAGAATTTAGATCAACGTTTTCGTTAGGGATGATTCTGAGGAAAACATAATATTGTATAGTATTTGAAGGGTTCAGCCTATACATAATAAGATCACTTACTACGATAAAAGTATAAGGTAGGTTTTGACATGATTTGCTGTCAAAAGTCAGTTATTTCTCTTCTAAACTCTTACTTACATACTTACTTACACCTGTTACCACTCATGACCTATAGGCCACCGATCAAACTCCTCGGTCACGGGTTCGTCAAGTGTTGTTTATTCTTCGATGCCTGTCTCCTATTCCTGAAGATGAGTGTTTGTTGGTTTCTCTATTTCCCCTTTACTTTGAGGATTCCAAGTTAGGGTATACTTTATGATGCAATTTATGTGTCCTATCAATTTCCAGCGTCCTTACCTGGTTTCCTCTTTAACTAAAAGCTAGCTTGTCTTCTCCCTCAATAGGTTGTTGCTGACGATGTCTGGCCAACGGATATAGAGCATCTTACTTAGATAGATATTTATAAATATCTGTACCTTTTTGGTGATGTTTATAATAGTTCTCCAAGTTTTAGCTCCACACAGTAAAACTGTCATGGCGTTTATATTAAGAATTCTGACACGTGTTGGCTGGTAGTTGTTTTGAGTTCCAGATATTTTTCAGTTGTATGAACACTATCCTCTGTTACATAGTCCGTGCTTTCATATCTGCTTCTAGGAAACGCTTATTAAAATGAAATTGTTAGCTTGAACAATAGTTGGTAATGATTTGTAAATGTTATTTTGATTGCAAAAATAATTATTCATTACTAAGTTTAACCAAATTCAGTTATAATGAATTAAAAGCCGTGCATTGAATACAATAATCTATAGGATCTATTTATCAGAACAAAATAGGTTGAAAAACAACCTTTCAAAGTCTTTCTTACATGTCGTTAATATATTTTTTAATTGATTAAGACACTTTAATCAGGTGTATTTATTAACACCAAATACATTGACATGTACAATCTGAAGAAAAGTACTATGGTAATCGTATTCATTCATATGCTCACTAGTGACTGACTTCAAGAGATAATTCCTGGAGATCTAATGAGAAGCAGTGACCAGCGGAGTTCAAACCACGTCTGTTGTGAGATAGGAACTCACTGAAGACAATTGGTTGAAGTTAGACATTAACACTATCGGATGCCGGCTCAGTGGTCTATCAGTTAAGTGCTCTGGCACGAAATTGGTAGGTCCTGGGTTCGAATCTCGCGAGGCGAGATTGTGGATGCGCACTGCTGAGGAGTCCCACAATAGGACGAGTTGGTCATCTAGTGCTTCCAGGTTTTCCTTGGTGGTCTAGCTTCATTTGACTCATGCTTTGAACTATGAAAAAGTTAATTTTTCGAAATAAATACAACAGGTAACTGTAGTAAAGTACTTTGGTGAAAAAAAGTTGTATAGTTTATTTTAAGTCTGTTTTGTTCTTAACCCTTGGCATCAAAAAATACTTTTGTCCCCTGCAAATGTTTTCCTTTCCAAATCTAGTTTCATATTCAACACTGAAAAAAATATATTATAGGTAAATGATTGACAAGTACACGTTTGACAGAGATCTACAATGATTGTTTAAACATTATTGTAATTTGTTTGACAGTTAATTAGGTATAAAACTATACAGTGAATGCAAGAAAAAAATCTTTCTTTTAAAAAATCATTATTTATCTAATCCTGCTTTGCAATTTCACTTCAGACTTCTTTCCTTATATCTGATATTTATCATATATTTACATTCCTCAAACTATATGTTATCCCGTAGCGACAAGAAGTAAGGATAGAAATATCATTTATGGATAATTATGTTCATCTGTCAATCATGTAACCGAAAAATGGTCTCCTAAACTAAAAGACTAAAAACATATGACACTGCAAACTATAATAACTAACAAAGTTGAATTAAAACTGTCTTATTGATGATAGGTGAAGAAGAATGAGACAAAATTATATAATTGACATTATTGTATTATATAAAAAATTGATAGGAAACTATTGAGTTAGATAATAACCTTCCAATGTTAGTTGAGTTTTACCTGTTGAGGAGATTCTAATTCTGTGTCTGTTTGCTACTGAATTTGAAAATGATTAACAAAGTTGAAGTTGAGAATTCGGATATAGTAAAATTTAAACATATCAAGTGTTCTTTATATATAGTTGAAATCATGAGTCAATTAAAGCTAGACCACCATGGAAAACCTGGAAGCATTGGACGGCTGTTTCGTCCTATTGTGGGACTCCTCAGCGGTGCTCATCTACGAGTGGAGTTCAACCAGATCTGTTGGGAGATATCAAATCACTGAAAACATTGGTGAACTGGTTGCTCAACTTTGTGGATTGGTTGAAGTTAGACATTAACACAGTTGGATGCCGGCTTAGTGGTCTATCGGTTAAGTGCTCTGGCGCGGGACTGGTATGTCCTGGGTTCGAATCTCGCGAGTGCGGGATCGTGGATACTCACTGTTGAGGAGTCCCATAATAGGACGGAACAGCCGTCCAGTGCTTCCAGGTTTTCGATGGTGGTCTAGCTTCAATTGACTCATGATTTCAACTTTATATAAAAAAATTACTAAAAAATCCCCACAAACAACCCCCTTATTAAGTGTTCGTCAATTTTTGATTGATGATATTATCTTACAATTTTAAGGATTTATCATATAAACAAATCTATGCTAAATTATAATTTAACCACGAGACTTACACGTTTTAATTGTGTTTTTTGGTTAAGTCGTGAGTGAGCAGTGACTTTTTACTTTTACAACTGATTGATCACTATGTGGTAATCAATGTTATGTATGTCAGGTCCTTCTTAGAGCAGATTGAATCCTATCGACTTTTTATTTTGTTTTTCTTTTCATTTCGACATGCAATGTTACTTAGGGTAATATCAGTTCGTGATACAATTTGTTTTGCATTTAGTGAATCTATTCTATTCTTTCAACTGAATATTTCTCAAAGAGATAAAAATTTTTCTCTATCTGACAGTAACTTTATCTTGACTTTTTAACCAGTGTCGTTGAACACTTTGATAGACGGTTTTATCTATATGAATCAGTCATCAAATTGTTGACTTATGTCTACTTCTACATGGTATGATCTATTTGAATCTAAAATATTCGCAACTGCAAATTCAACAAGAAAAAACCGCTAATCCAGTGCGACTAACCAACTAATTATCCAGTTTAATCATGTACACTTCATTATAAGCAAAATAATTAGAAAGTAAACTTTTAACCTAAGCGTAGACTAATTGAAACGCTAATTTCTATTATCATCAAGGTTTGTTACGTGTGTACATATCAGTGAATTCAGTTAAACTTCACTTATCCCTTAAAAAACGATACAAATCTTTTTTTAAAAAAGTAGTCGACCTGTAATTTTCAGTTTCATTGAAAATAAATAGACCTAATTAATGGTCATTAGTTTAAAATTGTATAGTCTACTTCCCGGCGTTGTTTTTTTTTTAAAGTTTAGTAACAAATGCTATCAATATGTGTACCTAAATTTAAGTTACTATGACCAATGTACATTAATATATCAAAGTTAATCTCTGTATCTAATGTCCTCAACGTTATTTTTTTTCATCTCATTATATGAATGAATTTTTTCATGTGTAAACTAGGCTTTATGCTTAAATTTATTTATTATACCCATATCAGATTAACGTTATTGATATTAAAAAAAATTGGATTAATCTATTTTCAGGCTTGAAAACTATGAACAAGGAACAATTCTGAAATCAACAGATTAGACAATAATATATATATATATCATTCGTTTTGAAATGCCCTAGGCACTTGTAATGATGAATCATACATTAATTACTACTTTTGAAGACATCTTTATTTAAAAAAAGGTAGAAAAAAACGTTTTATAGAATGATTTTATCAGTTTTACTTCGAAATTTTCAAAGGATTGACTCTACATAATGTACAATGTCTAAATGTTATTTAAATGGGAAATATTCATTGTTATTTCTATAATATGATTGGTCGTTTCCGTGGAAAGCATAACATCCTTGTGTATTTATATTGGCCAATCAGATGAAATGATATACTGAACATTTTTTTTAAATGGATAAATTTAAGCTTACATTTTAAGTATTCATTTCATTTTATTCAGTTATAGTTTTGTGTTTCAATCCAGTAAATACATAAAACATTCGTAACTGAACAGTAAAACAAATGTATCTTAATTGGATTTTTATTTAGCTGTCATATCTCATTGATAAGTCATACATGTTATTAGGTAAGTGATACCTGATATATATATAACTGCTTTGTTGTTTTTTTTAATTCGGTGTAACTGTTACATCATAACTGATGAACAACTTAATTTGACATTGAAACAATTACAAGGTCAAAAAATGACCGCTATAATTAAAAATATTATAAAGAAATGTACAAGTGGCTTGTTAGAAAACTGCAATCGATCGCTTGAAACTTTAAAAGATAATTCAGTTTACTGACATATCGTGAAACCTTGGTTTTTTACATATTGTGCTCGATTGTCTTAGCTAAAATTAATGAAGTACTTGTGGTATGTGTATAGTGTTCCCATTATGAAAACATTTTCATGAGTTAAAACATCTTATTGAGCCCCTTCTTCCTATTATATACTAATCTTACATTTTCTTTTTACAACAATCGATAAATAAATCCCCACATCATTATTTTAATGATTATTTGTGAGGTATATTTTGGGTAAAAGCCATCAGACTACAGCATTTCAATATGTATATGTGTTGATTTGGCATTTATATGGGCATATATGTATCTATACCGGTAAGTCATAAAATATCCCAGTAATGGTTTATTATTGTCTACAATTATGGAATGAACTCACTCATATGGTTTAAGTCTACAAGAACTAAAGATTTTAGACCAACTAATGTTTCAAAATGCTATAATTAGTCAATACATAAATGAAAGATAATTTATGCTTGACAGAATAAAATTATTCAGAAATACATCACTGTCGTTTATCAACATTAAAATTCGGGAAACCATTCAATGTTAGATCACCTGGAATCATTGGATGGCCATTTTGTTTAGTATGTAACTTGTCGTCAGTGCACATACACAATCCCACACATAGGATCCAAGCCTCGGACCTTTAGTCTCGCACAAACGCTTAACATCTAGACCACTGAACCGGCATCTAGCGATGTCTAAATACAAACAGTGCACGATGTTGTGCGATCACCTTACATTGTCTTCAGTGGGTAACTGCTTCACACTCGACACGGCTCAACTACACTGTTCATGACGTCTCACTAGAACTCCGAGAATTACCTAACGAAGCTAGTCACATGTGAGTAACTGATAGTTTTTAGGTTGGGGTTGTAGAGATTGTTGAGTTTTTATTGAGATCATGAAATGATGAATGTTAGACCATAGTTGAAAACCTAGAATATGTGTATTTTCGTGTCATGTGTATGCGTTTACATTTTATAAACTAAGTAATTTAATCGATAAACAAGTTCCTATCGTGGCATAGGTTTGTCAAATTATTCATTCAGTAAACAGATCAGCAAACGAAATTATAAGGGAATCATACTTTTTAGATTTTCCTGGACAATTTGTCAGTGATAAATTATGTATTGAATACATTTTTTTCCATATATTGTCAAATGAACGTACTCATTATTTAGGAACTCATTACTTTTTGTACAGAATTTCGTCTCCATTTGCCTGGAAAGATCGAATTTAAATTATTTGACATCGAGGACTGATACAGACTCACAAACTATGAAGCTTTTAGATCATAATTATTACGTATCAGCTGTGCTAACAAACAACTTTGTTAAAAATCCAAGTTCTCAAATCATCCTATAAAAATGACAGCTGCTAGTTGTTGAATCAGAAGGGGATGGTGCTTATTTCTAACTTTAGTTATTTTACTATGTAGTTTTAACTTCATCACAAGCTTTCTGATTTTCAGACCACCCACAACCACTATCGGTTTATATATAAATACCAACCCCGAATAACAATATAAACAAAATCAATTAAATTTTGTATATTCTGATAGTCTAAAAAATATCTAACATTTGTCTGTAAGTGAAGTGACCACAGTTTAGTCGCAATTATAAAACTGTTTTCACAAAAAACGCTTAAATTAAATTTCAGTTACTGCTTATTATCATCAACATTCTTACATCATATGTTAAGTTGTTAATTAAAGTTACAGACACATCAAGTATCTATATTTAGTCAGTAAATATCTGACCATATTTGTCACAATACTAAGAATTATTGCCTAAATAATCGGTAGAAGTAAATACTAAGAATAGGAGTGTTCATTATTCCCATACGATCTTTCTATCATAAATGTGCATTGAAGATATTATCTAATGTTAATCATACAGAGTGGCTAACGTCAAGTCATGAAAATAACTCAATCTCCAAAGGTAAAGTGTTACGGAACAATTAATCGGAATCGAATAATGTAAGAATTACATCTACTTGTGGAGCTAATTTTGTGTAAAGTCACGATGGAATCTCCACAATTTCGCTTTTCAACTAAGAAAAAACAATAACACTAAGAGCAAGCATCTGAGTGAAAGTCACTTTTACCATATCGAAAGAGTTCTTGAGACAATAAATCCATCAGTTTCTAAATATAAAAACGAATGACTCCAAATACATCATTTTCTTGTCTATCAAAGTTATCTAAATTCCATTTGAAGTTTTTGCTTTAAAAAAATAATACCGAATACAGACATCATGAAATAAATGAATATCTTTTGGTTGAATCAACCAAACCTAATTAATCTGCCATAAGTACAAATTTGTTATTAAAATTAGAAGACATCCTAAAGTTACTGTTCTGGTGTATGCTACTTACATCGACAGACATTAATAGTATATAACACTGATCTGAAGTGGAATGCTTGTTAAAAGGTTGAAAAACTGAACTGAAGAGAATGGTAAGGGAAATAAAAATTAATCGAGAATTGGAAGAATCATGAAGAGATGTAAAGGAAAATCAATGAAAAATGTGCAACTTAATTATTTAATGTATAGTTGCCACATTTAATCGTAGAACTATGTGATTTTGTAGTTTGGAACGGCTAATAAATTAGTTGTCCTCACTTAAGTGATCATACACTACACCGTTAGTGAGTAAAATTACTGTTAATAATCAGCATGTTATTATGATTTGATTTAAACATAGGAAAAACTAACACATTAGTAAAACTTTATAATTACAATTTTTTTTCAAAAGTGTGCCTTGCTCATTGGCTCTGTTTTGAATTTCAGCTTTTATCAATGAAGCTATAGAGTTTACCAAATCTTAAAGCACACATTGAATGTTGCTTCTGAGCAAATTTATCATGCATAATTATAACTAATACAGGGAATCTTTTATCTATTCAAAAATTTCATTTTAAATGTAGAATAAATATTTTATATAGTTGAAATCATGAGTCAATTGAAGCTAGACCACCATGGAAAACCTGGAAGCACTGAACGGCCGTTTCGTCCTATTATGCGACTCCACAGCAGTGCGCATCCACGATCCTGCCTCGGGAGATTCAAACCCAGGATCTATCAGTTTCGCGCGCGAGCGCTTAACCACTAGACCACTGAGCCGGAATCCAACGATGTTAATGTCTAACTTTAACCAATCCACGGAGTTGAGCAACCATTCACCAATGTTTTCAGTGAGTTGATATCTCTCAACAGACCTGGTTGAACTAAATTATAACGCGATGGCGTTTGAATTGAAAGGTACTAGGTTCGGGTCCCAGAGTGAACATCAACTCTGAGATGCAGGTACATGCAACCGACAAGCCCCAAATAGGATGAAACGCGCGTTCTGGATTCCATTGCTAGCCACTATCCATCATTGTTTATAAAGCATATGAATGAAAGTTATATCGAGGCAATATGTTCAGTATGCCTATATGCCGATAAGAGACTGATCAATTGTAGTCCTAAACAACAATGGGAAGATTCAACCAAGCAATAGCAAATGCATTCATATATAAATATATTTTCATCTGATGATATGTGATAAGCCCATTCATCTGCTTTGAAATAAATCAATTTCAGACCTATTGAATTGACCTTTTTGATATCATCTTAGCCTAGGCATATTAGTTCAGTCTAAGGTTAATAACAGTTCATTCTTATTGGTCGTTAGTGCCTTAATTTTCTTTTTATATATGAGGTCATTTAAATAAACAATGGTAAATTATCAGTAAGTTTAAAATTACGCATGGTTTAATATTATGAGCAATATCTCTAAACATTGGTTAACAGGTATAAAGTGTTATTAAACGTTTTTCCCATGTTTTGAGGTGTTTAATTTTATGTGGGAATTTTGTAGACATTAACAATTAAATATTACTGTCCAAGTATTTCATCAAACATGTTACTCACCGTCAATAACAATTAATTTTTATATCGAAACAGAACAGACAGTTTTCATCAGGACGATGGTCATTTGAATTATAATCAACAATATCGTACCAGTTATGCCTGAGGAAATACTATGTCCAGTAAATTGTCTCCCGGACAACACAAGCCCTCGTTATTTGGAAGTGATGTTAATGCTTTTCGGAATCTCGGTTGGTTTATCAATAAAAGTGGTAACTTAATCACTCATAAAAGTTATTTCTAAATCTTAAAAATGAGATGTACACTCAGAATGTGTTTACAGACTACCTTAGTTGTCCAGTAGAGTGACAGTAGTTCATTTGTCAAACTGAGCATTACAAAAGTTTATCTGATCTGTAATTGAGAACACTATGAAAACATAGCAGCATACAACTTAGGCGCGAATTTGTCCATTAATCATTTAAATTAAAGGTTTATTCAATGATATGGGATTCACTTGATAAAATGACGACTCATCTGCTAATCAATGTTTTGATTTTCTAGTCTACAGCAACCAGTAGGCAAACGGAATGTCTCTAATTTTTTGATTGATTGATAATCACAAATTATCACTCATTATCTAAATAAGATAAAGGAGCCAGTGGAATTTTGCTTCCATCTTCCCATTTATAATGTATAAACAAGTGTAAATAATTATAGGACTTTTCAAAATGGTCTTGCACTACTTATTACATTTCACATTGAATATAACCAAAATAGGAATGACGTATATTGAATAGATGTAGTGGACGAAGAATTGGTGGGGTTAACCAACTTATTAAATTATTCAAAATACAAAGTCCTTTAGAGTAAAATATGAAAGTCATACATTAAGTACATCATTTGTACATCTTCCATCAGTTGTTCTTTACATGCTTCATGATTCTAATGTTATTACAATTATTTTCTGTTCTCTTCAATTAAATCTTCTCAATCTTCTTCTGGCATGCATTCCACTTCCTATCGGTGCTACAAACTACTTATATCTGTCAATAAAAGTAGCATGCAGTACACTATTAAATCAATAAGCCATTAGATGCTAATAAAGCTCAAGAAAACAATATGATTACAAAATATGACTAAATTCAAATGTAATGCTCCGTACATTACAATCCATGTACAAAATTAAATAGTTTAGTCATATAGGAACTGTTAAATCCTATTACATAACCATAAGTTATCAATAAATTATTATTCCTTAATTTGTTTTCAAAACGTAAACGAACAACTGATACCCATAAACCATGACTTTTACTTGTTTATCTGTAAATTGATTTATGCTAAAATCGGATGGTAATTATTATAGTGGATGAAAGCTTACATAGGTTTGAAGACCGTTAAATGAAGACACTGGATATAAAGTACACATATGTTTTTAAAAAAACAAACATTTATGGCTATACTTAGGTGTCTTGAAATTTCTATCTTATTCTTTTAATTCATGAACTTCTCTGAATTGAATAGAGGACGACTGTAATTACCAAAATAAATTATTATTATATACACATGTATTACTATTGATTCTGCTGGAAATTCCTCCAGACTGAGCTCAGTGAGATTATCATTAAGAGATGTCAAAAGAACGAAATAAAACTTTTCAAAACCGTTTGAGTTTGTATGTAAGTTCTGACTAATTTTTTTAATATTAAAAGTACGTAAAACAGCTTTTAAAATGTTCGTAAAACAGCTTTTAAATGTTTATATAATTTGTACTTACGATTTAACTTAAATGATTAGAAGAAAAATCAAACACCTTATTGAGAAATTGAATGTACATGTTTTTTTTAAAACTAAATAGATCTTGAATTATGATTGAATCGAATGGAATTTCAAATAAATCTGATTAATATCAGAAGGGGTTTTGTGGAGATTTTAGTAATTTTATAGTTGAAATCATGAGTCCATTGAAGCTAGACCAACGTGTAAAACCTGAAAGCACTGGACGGCCGTTCTGTCCTATTGTGGGACTCCTCAACAGTGCGCATCCAAGATCCCGCCTCGCGGGATTCGAACCCAGGACCTATCAGTCTTGCGCACGAGCGCTTAAACTATAGACTATTGAGTTGGCATCCAATTGTGTTAATATCTAACCTCAACCCATTCATGAAATTTAGCGACACATCCAACATTGTCTTCAGTGAGTTACTATCTCACAACAAAGTCCGCGCGCGAGACTGATAGGTGCTGGGTTTGAATCTCGCGAGGCGGGATCGTGGATGCGCACTGTTGAGGAGTTTCACAATAGGCCGGAATGGCCGTCCAGTGCTTCCAGGTTATCCATGATGGTCTAGCTTCAATTGACTCATGATCTCAAGTATTGCAATATCTGCGTAAGTTTGGTATATTAATTTGTCTTAATCATTCTTGGAAAACCTTATTCAACTAACTGGAATTAATTTATTTAACATTATGTTCTTATATTTTTATTATGGAATAATTATACTTAATTTCTTCTTTTTTGTTTTTGCTTAAATGAATTTTTTTTGTACAGTCAAATTCATAAATCGATCTAAGCTAGACCACTATTGAAAATCTGAAAACACTGGATGACCGTTTAATTCCAGTATAGTTCGCAATAATGGTCTAGCATTGATCGACTTATGAATTCATTTGTGGAAATAGTAAAATCTCCACAAATCCTTATACCGATAATTATTTTTGTCATCAATTATTATACTGACATTATGAACTTAATAAAGCAATTTATAACAGATAACTCATAGTTGTTTGAAATATTGACGCTTTAACAAAGAAGTACGTCGATGAATGTACTTGATTTAAATCTGTTTGCTAACGTTGGCTTGAAAAAATATGAAAGTGATTGAGTTTAGATGAGATAACCTTTTTTACTGAAAAACATGTAATAATAATTACCAGATTATGACGATTATAGAACAGAATTTACCCACAATCCCCTCGTTTTTTATGAACTTTCAATGATTATAAACAAATGAATTGCATTGGTTTTTGAATATACATTGAGACATTGGACGAGTTATTGTTGATGAGTATCGTTGGTGGGAAGATAAAAAACATGATGACATGATTCAGCAGCGTTGTCTTTGATTATAATATCCCATTGAAGACAATAATATCAATGTATTAAGGAGATAATATTTTTATTTAATCATTTTTATCCATCATTATTATACAACAGTTTATAGTTGGTCGAATAGTTTCGCTTGAACATTCTATAGTTCGGTTTTTAAACTATCTCCAACTAATTCTACGGAAATAGATAAATATTGATTATAGGCTATATAATTAGAATTGTTTTCAGTGACTCTTAGGGTTGCTGTTTAATAGGACAAAAAATGTGACCAACAATACAATTGCTTAGATTATCTTTAAGTGGTGTTTGTAATTTGAAAATATCAAAGAATAAGCCCATTTTTTTAAAAGATACGTCGCCTTGTATTTACAGTTATATTCATTTCCCTTTGTTTAGTCACATAAACAATAACTTGACTATTAAGGAGAATAGTCCTTTTATGTAGAATCAAATACCAATAAATGGAAACCATTTTTTTCATCAGTAAATAGAGACTAAATCATAAATGTAAAGTTTGTTAATAAATCATCTGTTAGTCTGATTTGTATACCAGATTTTTTAGATGACAATAAGTTGCAATCAGAATCCATTTTCTAAAGGATTTTTCTAAGCGAAGCAGGTTAACTTTTTCCTAGAATTCAGGTGGGTATATGTAGTAAATCAAAAAAGTTCACACAGTTGAAATAACCCTTTTTGCTAATGCGTGTACGATGTTCAGTTATTTGACATGGGACTTGTTCAACTGTCAACAATTATTTTTAAAAAAAAAACACGTTTGACAGATTTTTAACCAGTGATATTGCTTTGTTCACATATTTAATTGGATAGATCATGTTTAAGATTATTTCAGAACATGATTTTTTCTATTACATAGTTTATTTTTTAAAGATATTACTCTTCTTCTTAATTGGCATCGTTTCGAATGATTTTCATGTATGTTATAACTTTGGAAAGCAGCCTATTCATATATGAAATAATATTCCCCTTTCTACCAGAAACAAACCTAATTTGTCACTTTATGAATTTTTAAATGATCATTTAAACAAAGGACTTAAATTACACAGATTTTCAGCAATAGCTGTCCTCCACATTTCTTTATTTTACTTTAGTGGTCTTATTTTAAATTTAGTTCACTGGAATATAAGTAATATAATGTTATGTTTAAATAAAACAATATTCTGTAAGCAACGATGGATTGTGGCTAGCAGTGGAATCCAGGACTCGGGTTTCGACCCATTTGGGACTCGTCAGCTGGATGTACCTGCATCTCAAAATTTATGTTGACTCTTGAACTCGAACTCAGTACCTTTCAATTCAAACGCCATCGCGTTATTCATTCGAGTCCCAGAGTGAACATCAACTCTCAGATGCAGATACATCCAGCTGATCAGTCACAATTAGTACGAGACGCTTTTCCTCCATTCCACTACTACCCTCTATCCATCTCTCCTTATAATGCTTGTAAATTAAGGCTATATCGAGGCGATATGTACATTATGCACATATGCCAATAAGAGACTGATCAATTGAAGTCCTAAACATCAACGGGAAGATTCAAGCAAACAACACCAAGTTCATTTTAAACATATTTGTTTGCTTCTATTCAAATGTACTCGATTTAAAATTTTTAAAACTAACATGTTTTTCTCTTTCTTATAATTTACTCATACGACTACTATTTATAATCTGATTTGTTTGAATTTCCTTCCCTCTAATTTAATTATTCAATGTTCAAAGTTTACTATTTCTATGTTTTCTTTTATCTTTCAAAACAGAAGAGATAACAGCAAACATAGTTAAGAGTAGACTGTTATATTTAGAATTTATGATTTATGTAGCTTTCATTCATGAATATAGAAAATTTATGAAATTTGTTTTTAATAATGATGAATACACAAGTAACATATTCTATTTCGTTTCATCTTTTTAAATGATCATAACAGCAATAATCTCATTATACGTGTGACTTTACTATTATTATTATTGGTACAATATAGAATTCTCAGTACAAAGTATTTCTACAAGTTTCCATTTCTTACTTCTTGGTTGATCCTGACGATCACCGGTTAGAAGTTAACAGTCTAATAAATCGACATTTAAATAATGTACATTGTTTTCGCTGTATATTGCCAGCAACCACGTTATCTCTGATTATGCCTTTTGTAACTTGTACAACGCAAGGTTGTACACTTTTCAGAAACGCACCTGAATAGTTTATGTGATTAATAGCCATATTGATGTATTAAAACAAACAAAATTAGATAAGTTCTTGATATATCTAGATGACAGGAACAGGTAGCTCAGACGTTCAAGCAGGCCGCTTGTAGCTGTTTCTGTGATCTTTTCAGTGATTATAGACAATAAAATAAACTTGTTTCTGTTAAAATATGTCTACGTAAGTTACGTAGACATTTAACATACGTAATGCTTACTATATGAAAATAGATATTAAAACAAATAATTGTGATGCATGATAAATATTAAATATTTCATTTACTTTCTGGTTATTATTTGATCAATTCATCTGGTAGCTTATGTTCCAATAACCCTTGAACAATACAGCTATCTTGAAAGAGATTTTTCATTAAAATATGGTTAAGTTAATATAAATAAAGTGTTATTTCATTTTTTAAGGAAGATTTCAGAACAAAACTTATCCAAGACTTCACAGATTTATCAAACATTTCATGCATAAGATGATATTATAGCACAAGTTGATGAAACCACTCACTCCCAGTAAAACCATTTATTTTAAATAAGTAATAATGACATGATGGAACCTCATAGTTTCAAATAATTTGGACATTCAGTAGAAAGTTACTCAGAATAATAATTTTTGTTTTATCTCAATGAGTGGAGACATGATGTTTCGTGATTGAATATAAGCCACTTCTTCAGAGTGAACAAACAACTGAAATTAATCAACACAAGCTTTGTACTATTTAAATTTGTGTTAATTAAATTAAGTTATTTGTTTACTCTAAAGAAGTGGTTTATATTCAATCACGAAACACTCGAAATACAATCTTTCTAGTAATCGGGGTATATCCAAAAAAATATATTTGTCATTAGTTATTTTAAGATTAACATTATGAACTGCTCTTAGTTAGACGACTATTAGAAATCGACATGCATTGGGTAGTTGTTTCGTTCTATTACGGGACTTGTCAGTGATGTGAATTAATCATCTCACAAAAGCATCGGATTAGAAATATTTGTCTGCTATTCATTGTGGTGTAAGCGCTAAGTGGTACAGTCAACACTTACCCAACTCTGTTTTTTAGCCAGTTTTAGAGTATTACAATTTTTGTTTTGAAAGGATTTAAAATCAATTTTTTTACCTAACGACTATTAATTTGAACAGCTCTTTGCTAAACAATTGAATATACCTATTCAGTCTTACAAATATCATTATTTCGCAATGACTTACACAACAAAGTATGCTGTGTTATTTCTATTTTGAACAATAAAAAGTTATTACAATTGGTTATAAGTCATTAATTAACACAGCTTTATATTTGAAAGAGTATGGTTATATTCATAAACGGTCTATTTTCAGCTGTTAGTATCATTCTTATATGACCGACAACTGAATGAAATGCAGTTATCAATTATGAACCTTTTTTTGTTTCGGTGTATGTCAGTGTATGAATAAGGATCAAGATAAAGATTGAATGTATCATTGATAAATTAAATTCAATCTCCTATAACAGATAATCACCTTGATTGACAACCGATTATGATTAAAAAAAGGTTCATTGTTTGAGTAATATTTATACCTCTGTCAAAGTGATTGAAACATTATTATACTTAACGATAATAATAATATTAGTGTACCGAAATAACTGAGCCTAGTTGAAAATCAACTTTCGTTAACAAATAAACTGTTGATTTAAATGATTTATTCAGTGTTGCACAACATATCGTCACTTTTGCAGTAGATGAAGACTCTTCACTATAAATGTAATCCCTGTATATTATTAGAAAATCTAGGGAATAAGGGGGGGGAGATTTTTAGTAATTTTTATATATAGTTGAAATCATGAGTCAATTGACGCTAGACTACCATGGAAAACCTGGGATCCCTCCTCCACTATAGGACGAAACGGCCGTCCAGTGCTTCCAGGTTTTCCATGATGTTCTAGCGACAATTGACTCATGATTTCAACTATATATAAAAATCAAGATAACTTTAGGATACATTTGTTTATTATTTCAATATGGTTGTTCTGTTAAATGAAAATCACATATTTCATCCAGTAGGCTTAAATCACAAATGTAAATAAAAAAACATTATATGCAGGATACCATACTAAACAAAGTCGATTACTCTGATCAACACCAAAACGTGACTGAAACTTTGAAATATTTATTCGAAGACTTGAATTGAGATTTTACTGAAAAATTCTCTGAAGTAAAACAAGTCTCGATGTATACAATACAATGTCCAGTTGCTTGGACGAATATGAAAAATACCTGTCATGTATGTCACCTTCAAGTATAACTACCAACCTACAGGTACACCATGATGACAGAGTATTCGGTTTTTATTAAGACGAAATAAACCAATGGAATAAAGTGAGATACATCTCACTCTATTCATTTATTGGAAGAGAACAAGATAAAAACAAAGTCGAAATAACTTTCTTAACTGAAAATTAGGTCCACAAAGAAAGTGTAACTAAACGATAATATAAATTTTATTCTTTGTTTGCAAAAAATAATCCTGTTGTTTAATCACTAACTTCTTATTTATAAGTCGATATAATAGAATTAATAGAATCATTAGCTTTTTTCTTTCAATTAGTTGCTAAGCAACTATTGTGTTAAATATGCTTTCCATTGCATAATTTTTTAGAGTGAATTATCTACTTAAATGTTATGTACATCGTTAATAGGATTAACAATCTGTTAACGCAAATGATGTCGATTTCACTCGTTATGTAATAATGCTACTAACGACTGTGAATAATATTTATTCGATTCATGATAATCCACAAGTTGAATCAAACAATTACCTTTGGAAAACAAGGTTTAATGTTTCAACTAGAGTATTAGTAAACCTGGAGACGAGAGTTAAAATTATGAGGTTGGGTAATTTAATTTTAGCTTATCATGATCAATTTTCGATTTCGAAGATCGTTATTTGAGTCGGGTGTATGTGAATCTGTATTTAGGATCTATCATACTATTTCAACCTTTAAAATTTTAATGATAGTTTAGTGTATGCTACTTATGTATTTTGACATAAGTAGTATGTAACATGAATCAGAAGTGGAATGTTTATCAGCAAAACAATAAATTGTTCTTACCCACCTGACGCCTTTCATTACAACGAAATGAAATAAGTATATTTAAATAGGTTGGTTAAGTAATAGTTGAAAGCTAGAAAAGCACAGTTGTATTGACGGTATAATATCTTTTTTTCTTTTTGATGTAATCACCAATCTCACAACTGTAATATGTAGCTTATTTTCTATTCAAATTTGAATTCAAAACCATAACAATGTTAACGCAACTGTTGTCATTTTCTTCTTTTCAATACATCCATATATAAACAACAATTTTCTTCATACTTCAATAGGAATAAACATTTAGCTGGTTCATCTATTCTTCTTTTTTTCTCTTTACTTCATTGCCCAATGTTATTACTTCCTATTTAAAAAAAAGGTTCCGTGATGTCATAGTTGATACGCCTTCTACGAAAAAGGTGAACGTTTGTTAATTGGCCTACAGTTAAGAAATTTATTAGTATGTTGTCAACTTCATTTTGGCTCCTTTTCTCTTCTCTTAAATTTTTCTCCACTTTTTTTTAAAATTAAATTAAAAAAATGTTCTTCTATGATGGTTATTATTTTATTAGATTAACAGTAATGTTCATGTATTTATTAATGAAGAAAAATCGTATAGTTTACAATGTTTTTGAAATTGATTTTGTTTGTTTAAAATGTCAAAAATAAAATTTGTTTTTATGTTTTCATTTTTATATTCATGGTATAAATGTCATTTGGTTATTTACAAAAGAAGGGAAAAAAAGAAATTTGTTTTCCTTTTGGAAACACATGTTGTTGTATCCATTTAGTATTGTTTGTTTGAATCTTCTCATTGATGCTTAGGACTACAACTGGTCAGTCTGTTATTGGCATATTCGCATCCACCTGACGAGTCCCAAATAGGACGAAACGCGTGTCCTGGAATCCATTGTTAGCCACTATCTATCTTTGCTTATTATACATGTTGATGTGTTTGGTTTTTTTAATTTACCTTTCCGGTATGGAAAAGTAACATCGAGAACAATCTGAAGATCATAGTTTCGAAAAAAATTATCTGACTTACTAATCATTCGTTTATTAAACACAACGTGATCTTTTATGTTTAACTGATGGGAAACGATTTTTTTTCTCATATGAATATGGTTCTTATTGGTGACCAGTAATAGAGTGTGTCTATAATATTAAATAAACTGATGACATGTCATTCCTTGTCATGATTGCCTTCTTGAATTGACAAATGTAGAGTAAAATTGATCAATTGTTTTAAAAATTGTATTATATACAAGGTAACTAGTTTGATTCATAATGTTGTTAACATTTTATGTTAACAATAGTTTGTAAATAACGGTTCATTTGCTTATTATAAAGGAAAATTATAAGTGAAAATCAAAAGATAACTTTTTAAGTGGACTTTATTTTCTCAACAATGGGAAAACAGTTCATCCGAATACAGAAGTTTGCACTAGGGACTTAAATTAAACTGATTATATAATTTTTATTTCGTAGAATAAATAATTAAAGTATATAAATACGATCTTACAGTGCCAAAGATGAGTCAATAATACTACATCAGCAATGAGTGGTGATCAATAATGTGTTTATCTAGTCCCTCAGTGTTGATTAAAATCTATCGATCAAGTATCACGTGTTTTTCCATGAAAAATAATCGTGATTTTAAAAGTATCCGGATAGATTTGAATAAGTATATCATAAATTCAGTTGAAATAAACGTCAGTTTCTACCATGAAGATATTTTGAAGTAATCAGCAGTATTATGAACGAGAACATAATTAAGTTACTATGCTTTATAAGTAACCTACAAAGTAAATTATGTTACTACTAGTTGAAAGTAACTATCAAAAGTTTAAAATCTTAACTACATCTTTTCAAACAGATCAAATCAACTAACAGTAGCATATGATGAAAATCACGTAAATTTTAATAAAACAATAATGTTGGTTATTCTACACATTTATTGACAGAAAAGAGTATTCGAAATATCAGAACGGGTTTTGTGGAGATTTTATTGATTTTAAAGTTGAAATCATGAATCAACTGAAGGTAGACCACCATCGAAAACCTGGAAGCACTGGACGGTCGTTTCGTCCTATGGTGGGACTCCTCAGCAGTGCTCATCCACGATCCCACCTCGCGAGATTCGAACCCAGGACCTATCAGTCTTGCGCACGAAGGTTTAACCTCTAGACTACGGAACCGGCATCCAACGGTGTTAATGTCTAACTTCAACCAATCCATGAAATTGAGGTACCGTCGAAATATAATTATGAGCTTTAGTGGGTTTCGTGATATGTTCACAGCTTTATTATTATAGGGATAATTAAATGTTTGTTATCGCTCGAATTTCATTTGCTCTTTATTTCAATGAAACTTCTTAAAGAAAGTGTCCTGTATAGGAAAAACCCTTTGGTGTTAATGTAGACTGGTATTTTCTTCATTTTAATAAGTGATAAAACGGTATTAGCTATTATTATAATACAAAAAAACTGCAATAGTGTGGCAATTTATCTTATGCTTAATAATATGGTCTTTGCTGAACAAGAAAATGTATTTTTGTGTAGAAAAGTGTCCAATGGAAATGTGCTAATGATGACGTGATTATGTAATCAGATCTATATTTTCACTTAGTTACAATATTATTCGATAAATATATTTGTTCATCGGTTTTCTTTACCATAATATATAGATTTTTATTATTGGAGATTCATACAAAATAAGGGAATAACTTGTAATGACAACGTTAACAGAAGCAACCTATGCATTTATTAGTAATAATCTACAGGATACATCCAAAAGTTCAACAGTGAGAAAATATGAATTAATTCAAAATGAAGCAAACAAAACTACATGCCATTTTATTAAACAATCATTAAGTAAAGGACCATCTTTAAGAAAATTAAATTCAACAAGAGGTTATTTTTCACGTATACGTAATTCACGAAATGACTGTAAAAATGACGGTATACAGTTAAAACATATTAGGTCGTATACACCGGATAATAATATGAATACATTTGAAAAATATTCACTTTCTCAAGATTCATCGATTCCACCAACAGCATCGCAATCATCAATATCATCACTATCATCTTCATCTTCTACTCGACAATTATCACCGGTCACAACTCCAAAAGCTCCTTTATTAGGTACAAATTATAAACGAAATTTAAATAAAAATAAAATATTTAGAGATCATTTTGAATCAGATAATATGCTAACTCAAAGTACTCATAACTACTGTGACAAATATGGTCTGAAAGAACAATCAAAGTCCCGAGAACATACATATCATTGTGGTAATACAACTAATAAACTTCATAGCCCACCACTATCTGGTTTAAAAATGAAAGCGAAACGTGTTTGGAATGTATTTGAGCGTAAAATAAGTAATAACAATAATAAAGGAATAAGTCAAAGTAAATCTGTTGGAAATCTTCAATATACATCGACATTATCACCTACTTCTGAGAATTTGATAACTAATCATAATGAATCAAATGTCAGAAGCCCACACATAATGCCATCAAAACATCACATACAAGTAAGTAATATTAATACCTTTCTTATGTATGAATAAGTTTTTACTAACTTGTCTAAACCATTGAAAACCAGGAGGCACTGGATAGCTTTTTCATACTAGTGTGCGTTTTCGGTATTTTGCATACACAACCTGATTGGGAATTAAACCCGGAACTTCTAGGTTGGAATACGATTGTACCATCTTCAGACTATTTATCCGATACACAATAGTTTGCATGTCCAAATTTATTTAATTAGAAATACTGCGTAATTACAGTCACAGTCATATTGGTGATTATATGACTTAAAAGTGGCAGATTTAACTTGTTAAAATTCAATGATTACCTGTGAAGACCAACCATCTCCGCAAACCCTTAATATTATTAATTTAAGTTTGGCGAATAAACATTCTAATTTATTTGATATAATTACTTAAAAACTTCTAATGTCCTGTGCAAAGATCAGCATACAGTTTGATACAATTTCGTACACATTTAAGCTCTGAGTAACTGATGAGTTTCAAATAGTGCGAAAACAAGGTTGAGCTCTTTTATCGACTAATTGAAATTAATTAGCTGTCGAAAATTTTAATTTCACGAACGAACACATAAGCAGCCTTTAGCATTTAGAAGCTCAGTGTTCAGTGTTGATAGATTTAACCTCTGATAACAGCTATTGATCGGCTCGTGTTTTAAGCAAATTCTGAAAATAAAGTGATATTCAATAAGTTTTCATACATTATATTCTTTTTATTGTACACAGTTCTTAGTTCTCTTCACCTACCATTCAAATGTTGTTAGTTTCCAAAATAATTATTTGCTTCCATTTAATAATCCTCATTGATAATCTCATATAAGAAAGAGTAGATGTGAAAGTAAATAGTCTTTATACTGTTGCTAAGTATATTTCCATTCTGACTACCAGATTTAAGATAAACTTGGATACCATTCAACATCATATGATGTATAATTAACTAAATCTATTCAGTCTAAGAAAAACAAATTTTATAGAATAAATAATACTTGATTAACTTGATAACTGCGTAAAGATGATTATGAATTAGTAAAAAAGAATACTAGTTAGTATTGAAACATCTATACCACCACAAAAATTCACTTAGTATTGTTTGTTTGAATCTTCCCATTGATGTTTAGGACTGCAACAGGTCAGTCTCCAAATGGTACGAAATGTGCGTCCTGGATTCCACATATGTCAATTAGAGACTGACCAGTTGCAGTCCTAAACATCAATGGGAAGATTCAAACAAACAATGCTAAGGGAATTCAAACTTCACCCCATTGCACAAGCAAGTGGCTATCAGGACTCATTAGCTACATGGATAACACGATGGCGTTTGAAGTAAGCGGTACTGGGTTCGAGTACCACAGTGAACATCAACTCTGAAATGCCGGTACATCCAGCTGACCAGTCCCAAATAGGACGAAACGCGCGTCAAACTGGATTCCACTGCTAGCCACTATCCATCTTTGCTTACAATCACAAAACTGTTTATTTCTATAAAATGTAACATCGTTTACACATATCCAATTTGTATTTACTTAAAAGAAACTAACATATTAAGAAAAATAACACAATGGAAGTCATACGAAAAGTAATCTATACCATAAATGATAGTTGGGTCAAATAAATTTTTTTAATTAAAATTAGGAGCTGTATGTCAGAGTAAAGAAAATCAAAGTAATGAATAAAGATTGTAAAAACTGGGTCAAATAGGATTATAAAAGATAATTCATATCATTAGAATTAGTGACAATGTAAATAAAAGTCTTATTGGAGAACATAAGTAAAGGGGGGTATTAGATTGTAGACCAATAAATATAACAAATTTTATGTTTCATAGTTTATACAAATTCATTTTTGTATCGTTTGTTTGAATCTTCCAAGTGATATTGAGGACTGCAGTTGATCAGTATCTTATTGGTATATGTGCATCCTGTGCGGATCGCCTCAATATTGCCCTAATTTACAAGCATTGTAAGCGAAAATTGAGTGAACATCAACTTTGGGATGCAGGTATATCCGACTGACGCGTCCCGAATAGGGCAAAACACGCATCCTAGATTCCACTGCTAGCCACTATCCAAATTTGCTTGTGATAATTTTATTTGGTTTAAAGTTTACAACTTATGATTAGTGATGATACACGGTAAGCGTAATGAAACAATACACAAAGCAGGTTATAGACAGCAAGAATGCGTGATGAGGCAAGGGATACGAAATACCAGTATTACTA
Organism: Schistosoma mansoni; assembly: GCF_000237925.1. Lineage (NCBI taxonomy): Eukaryota > Metazoa > Platyhelminthes > Trematoda > Strigeidida > Schistosomatidae > Schistosoma > Schistosoma mansoni. The sequence continues at coordinate 320,825 of NW_017386021.1, forward strand.
TGACAGTTTTTTCAAATTTAATTATAGTTAATCGTTTTTGTTGTGCATATGAGGCCTATTAGCTATGGATGAAGTTTATCAATTTCTAAGATGGTCTCCACTATCATTTAATTCAGTAAGTTGAATTTCACAAGCATATACGACTTCGGCAGTTCACTTTCATTTTTTACTCGGCATCTCAGTACATTGCCACTATGTTTGAAAGTAAAATATTTAAATAAATTATTTCTTTGCATAATACAACATTTTCAACCTTATATTTAGACTACAAATACCGCGGTTCAAACATTGATTGTTAAAAATCTAAATGTAAGTCAGAGCAATCTATAAAGGTAGCTCTACAGATGAATAGATTTGTGATTAAGATCATGAATCGAACAATGTTAGACCATCACCAAAAATCTGGAAGCACTGACTAAAGTTTAAGCTTTCGCGCACGATACCAAACGTCTTGGGTTCGAATCACACATGAGGGATCCCAGGTGCGCACTGCTGAGGAATTTCATACTAAGATAAAACGGCTATCCAGTGCTTCCAGATTTTCACTGGTGGTCTAACATTGATTAAATCATGATATCAACCAAAACTTAACAATCTCCACAGGCCTATACCTAGAATAGATTTCTACATCATCAACTACCAATGTTTTGTTTTAATTTATTTCAATTTTTGAAGTGTTGTTACTATAATCTTTTATGTTATTTAATATTCTAGAATGACCACAGTTCTCGTATACACCTTAACTCAGATAAAAGAAGTATTTTATGTTTTCCGCATTCAAAATCTTTTGAGATATCAAGACATCTTGATTCCAGCAAGAAATTAAACAGATCTCCAGATAATGAACATGTTTGTACAAATATGAAATTACACACAGATAACAATCATGATGAAAAGTATGCAGATCTAATTTATTCAATGGGCATAATTCCTCACCAACCTATTTCACATTGTATTAATTCTTGTTCTCATTCTGAAGATTATCCTTATCGTATTTATGATAATGTTGCAGAAAAATTAACGATAAAGCAGAAAAATAACAATAAACAATGTCAAGAAACCGGTCATCAAAATCATTTAACACTAAACTTAAAAGATCAATCATCAAATCATAAATATGCGGAAAACTGTATTTTCATTTTACCTGCTGGATTACCATTTCAAGAAATACGAGAGATTAGTGTTACGCGCTCTGAGGCAGGACAACGTTTTGGAATGCGAATTGAGAAATTTGGAAAGGTAATATATAAAACGTTATTCTATAAGAGTTATTACAATGTTTTTAGTAAAGAGCCATTGTTAAAAGGATGAAAAATCTCATATTCTAACTGAAAGAAAACTATCGCCGAATACTATGACACAAATAAATGTATTTAAGTAGTTATATGTAGGTGGTATTTATAACTGATTGACATTAATTTGATGACTAATTAAAACAAATTAGAACTAAACAACTATTTCTTCTAAGCATTGGATCTCACAGTAATGTAATTTCAAAATCCTCTTTTCAGTAGATAACTATGTATTGACATCAGCGAGAACTGAAATCGATAAGTTCCACTTCTGATAAGGTAATAGGTGTCTGCTGTTGAATAGTCCCAAACTAGGACGAAACAACTGGCCTCTACCATTTGGTTTCCATTGGCATCTCAACCTATTTTGATCCCGACTGATTACTACATCTGACATTCACAGAACTTCAAGTTTAATAAATATCATTAGATTATCATTACTATGTTAGAATATGAAAAATGGCCTATTTGTAATGGATTTATGATTCATTCGAAGTAGACACGTTAAGATCTAGACACTTATAGTTTTAATTACACTTTTGCTTTGTTCTACTAAGATCCATAAAGCAGAACAAAATATCTGATATTTAACGTATTTTAAACGTTAACAACTGGGTATTTCTTGTAAATTACAAATATCAAGTGCAGAATCGACCAGTTAATACATAAATGCACAAAATATACGTGTAAACGAACCAACTTTCGTAGCAGAAATTATTTTCTTTTCCGTGTTCAACAATTAACAGAATTAGATTCAATTTGGTGAACATAATCAAGTTGATTGCATTTATTGAATGAAAGGTCATCTGTCTTCAACTACATTACTACCCTTTTATTTTCTTGAAATGATAACATTTACAGATTGTTCAACCTGAATAATCGACAATTTTGAATCTAGTCATCGGAAATATTAATCATTGATAATGTTTATATAATAAATGGTTAAGAACAATTTTCATTTTATGGTAGTACACAGAATATTTAGAATTTGTAAATAATTCATGAAACGGTGAGACTATAGTTTATGAGCAATCTTTGAGCAAAGCTAAAATAACTTTGGAATGTCCACCTACTTACTACAGTTAAATGAGCGTTATAGATTAGCGTGATGAGTTAGGATTAAGATTTACAGTTGAACGTCGGGGTTAGAAATAAGATGTAATGTTTTCATCAGGAAATAACATCAGCTATAATAACAAAATAGTATTTAGTCAAAATTTGATTTCTTAAATCTGATTGTTTCGTCCATAAATTATAGTCTCGTCTCATGAAACATCACTGATCGACTGAAGCTGAAAGTGAGAAGCATTAAATACCACATCAGAAACTTTCAAAAGTAAGAGACTTTACAAGAATCTTGAAGGTTATATACTTGATTTCTAGTGAATTCATGGCTGTCCACAGTTATTCGTTTAACATACTAAAAAAACGAACCTTCCAATATAAATAACCAATCCATAAATTTGGATATTTTATGATTAGTCTTCAGTTGGAAAATTCATGTATCTGAATTTTAGAAAAATGTAAAATTTCGTTTATGTTATTGTCTGAATTTCTATGGTATTCGAACAAACTGTCATCCCACTTTCCATTAGAGGTACCCTGTTTCTGGTTTGATCTGAACAGGTCTAAATTACTAACCTAATAGATCATTAATTGCATCGAATATATATATTAAATTCTGCGTGACTGTAGACAATTAAAAATTGTATTAAAATGACAAATCTATACTAAACGAAATAAAAGCGTATTGTTCTTTTTGTACAATCAGATAAACCAGCTTTTTTTACAATGCCCATCAATTGTGATATTTTGATAAATATTGCTAAAATGGGTTTAAAAAGCGATTTTTATCTGACCATTACAAGAATAATAAAAGTATTTTAACAAGACCTATGGAATATGATATTAAAAACTTGTCCATTCTTTTACTAAATATACTTCAAACTGTAAGTTTAACGACTTTTTCAAAATTATGAGACCTAAAGGACTAGTGAGTTTTGAATTTTGTATAATGAATGTAAAATGCTACTAAAAACCATAGGTTATCCCATCCACTGAATTCAATCATAAAATAAGAAAGGTTAGAGTTTCACTAAATGGTGTCATAATGGCTTTTAGGATCGCTAAAGTGAAAGCAGTAGCTAACAACGTGAACTCCCTCAATTAATTCCATATATTCAGTCATCGAAAATGCAACAAAACAATGCGGATTAAAACATTTCACAACCCAAGCATGAAAAAATGTAGGTATTAATGTCAAGATTGAACTTGATAGTTTCAAATAATTTGAATATTCGGTAGAAAGTTACTCAGAATAATAATTTTTGTTTTATCTCAATGAATGAAAACATTGTATACTGGATGTTTCGTGACTGAATATAAGCCACTTCTTCAGAGTAAATAAACAACTGAAATTAATTAACACATAACTTTGTACTAGTTAACCTTGTGTTAATTTAATTCAGTTATTTGTTTACTCTGAGGAAGTGGTTTATATTCAGTCACGAAACATCATAAATACAATCTTTCTACTCATTAAGTTCAATACGAAAATACAAATTTATTATGAATAAATGTACTTTTAATTAAAAGTAACATTCCTGAAGGGTTTCCCCTTCATATTTATTTACCCAACACTTTCTTAAAAATCTTCAATGAGTCGATATTAATGGAAATTCGAACAAGATAAATTTGAACTGAATCTCTTCCTAACACTTTACAGCAAGTCGCATTTAATGATGAAGAATAATTTCTTTCTTTCCTAAAAATTGGTTCACTTCAATGAGTCAAATACAGTAGTTTTGTTTACCATCAACACAATCTGTTCAGTAGTTGATTGCATCATAATTGACCATTACAAAACGTCTAGTGCTATTAAAACATTTTGCAAAATTGTTCTATGGAACAATAAATAGGTATGCTGTTTGGAAATATGTAGTCTGTGCAGTTTTGTATATTGTAACAGTTCCTAATACGTCTTTATTAAATTTCTTTCTTTCCTAAAAATTCACTTTTAAAAATTAAACTATTTTCTCTAAATTTGCTTGGTAATGTCTGTTTGAGTCTTCCCATTGATGTTTAGGACTGCGATTGGTCAGTCTCTTTTTGGCATATATGCATACTGTGCATATTGCCTCGATATAGCCTTAATTCACAAGCATTATAAACAAAGATGGTTAGTGACTAGCAATGGAATCCAGGACACGCTTTTCGTCCTATTTGGGACTCGTCAGCTGGATGTACCTGCATCTGAGAGTCGATGTTCACACTGACTGTTTATATTTATTGTTTATATTATTTTTTTGAATAAACTAAAGATTTTATTTATCTTCCTTTCATTTTTATCAATAAAATATTAATGGAAACTGTCTTTGGAATGTCGTATACTCAGTTTAGTATTAGTCTTTATTAAATGAATCCCTTTACATACTAGTAAAGATGTGATTTCATATTTCTGAATAATCAATTTCTTATGTCATTAATATCCAAACATTTTAAAGATCATTTAAACATTGACAGAATTCAATAAATTTCAAATAAGCTATTAGATATATAAAATATTTAGACTATCTGCTTAAAGTAAGTCATCATGATAATTTGCTAAATGAATTAGGATCAGTAGTAAATTTTACTTATATAGGATTGGTTTTGATGGAGTTTTGTTCTCTGAGCACGATCAAACCATCCAGCTCAGACAACAAAACTTCATCAAAATCACCACCTGAGCTACAAATCTTCTCCACCATCTCAAAATCATACGAGCGTGGTACGCTTCTCGTTGTTTGAAAATGGGAGAATTTCGCCAAAAGGCAAGCTTCCACTCGATAACAACTATATTTTCTCCACGAGTGTCTTCGCCAGCATGTTCTACCAACAAGTGTAAGATACAGACCTCCAATCAACTGCCCATTAGGATGGAGAATAGCTGAGAAATAGCTGGAAGAAAAATGGTACACCTAATGATAACGGATGCACATTACAAGATCCACAAATACCAACATGTCATAGAGGATCAAAAGTTGGCATGTACCATTAGTTAAGGGCTACATAAACTATTACCACATTTGATTTAACCATTCCTAATTTTCTTTGAGTTCACTGTTACACCAGCCAACCTCTCTTGGTGAGGTAAACAGTAGTTGGACATCTATCACACATGTTCTAACCTCACTTCATTAAGGTTATGTATGATAATTGTTATTAATATTTCACATATTTAACTAATGTATGCTATCCAACTAAATAAATTATTATTTAATTTTAATTCATAAGAGACTGATCAGGTGCTGTCCTAAACATCAATTGGAAGATCCAAACAACCAGGATATATGAATTAAAATTAAAATTTACTCATCGTAAAAACTATTGGCTATCTGAACTCGGTAGCCTAGTGGATAAGGTGCTGGCGTTTGAAGCAAAATATACTGGGTTTCAGTCCCGGAGTGAATTTCATCTCTGTGATACACGTAAATCTAGCCGACGAGTCCCAAATAGGAAGAAACGATCGTTCTGGATTCCACTACTAGCCATCGTCCATCTCTGTTGAAATTATTATTTCTTATAAAATTATAACATTTACAATATTTGTTGTTAATAAATTACTTGGATCTTTCACCATAATGGTTATACAATCAGAATAAAAACAGTAGTGATGAAGTTCATCATGAAAATAAAGACAGTTTTTCTGTTTTTATAGAATGAACTCATGGTAAAGAGTGTTTTTCTTTCTTCTTCTTTCCTTTCTAAAGTAGTTTTATTTATTTATTTATTAGCAAATATCTTCAATCTATTTATTCTATTCATTTGAATGGAAGTATTAACACTAAATTGACTAACTGTGTATGTTTTTGTCAATGAAATGGCTCTTATAATACAGAAAACAATAAGAATAAGTAATGAATCTACTACTTATAAAGTTATTGTTTTCATTTTATATCACTTGTTTACAGTCTATACTTGACCCAATGAAAAAGTAGAGTATATTCATGTGAATCAATTTACTTCAGTTGATAAATATTATTCATAAAAGAATCAGAAATATTGTAGAGTAGAAATGAATTCTTTTCTCAATGGGTCTATATTTGAAATCTTTCTCATGAAAAACTGACCTTGTGAATGAAATGTACTTTAAGAAAATATAATTTATAGTAGTTATGCAGTTTATAACTATTTTACACAGTTACACACGTTTAAGTCATTCAAAATTTTAAGCAGAGCAAGAACAACAAAGTTTGCAAAATAAAATGAATTCATTCTAAATGTGCCTGAGGTAGCAAATATATAGGAAGGACAGAGAGAAAGACTTTTACAACGTTTCCTGAACATATTCATAGGAACCTATGGTTGAGTGAGAGTAAAGTCTTTACAAGTGAAAGCACCAAACATCTCGTTAGTATACATGGAGTGAATGCAAATAATGCATTCAGAATAATCAACAGACAAAAAAACACCTATCTTACACCATTTTGCAAAGGCGATTACTACCGAAGGTTACCGATCTGACCTATATATAAACAAGGAGATTTAGATTAGCCCTTCTCTGCCATGACGATTAAATTTTTGTCTATTAACCTTTGATAATTTTAATCTTTTCTTTCCGACTTTGTCACCAACCTTTTATTACTCTTTCATTTTCTGATATTCATCTCTCATATAATCTGATTGATGTTCATATACTTATCAGAATGGGGATTTGTGGAGATTGTGATAATTTTACTAACTAAATTCATGAGTCGATCTAGGCTAGAACACCATTGAATAACTGGAAACAAAGGACAGCCGTTTCGTCCTAACACCGAACTCATAAGCAGTGCGCGTCCATGATCCAGCGTGCAAGACCGAAGGTTCTGGGCTAGAGTCCCGTATGCAGCGTCGTGGATGAGCAATTCCGGTGAGTCCCATACAGGGACGAGACGGCCGCCCGGTGCTTCCAGGTTCACTTATTGGTTTATTTTATCATGTTGAGCGATTACTCAATTACTTATTAATTTCATTACCCCTACATGAACTCTTAATTATTACCTCTCAACATATAAATACATATCGATTATAACCATGTTTATTCATACACTTAATATCCCTATTCTTCTGAGTATTATGATTTTGGCCACGTTTCCAACATTTATCAAAACTTTACAAGCTCTTGTATGCTAAATATTAGTTAATAATTATATTTATATTAGTAATGGTAATTTTAAGTGCATGTAGTTGATGATTAACTGTGATATAGAATGAATTCATTTATTCTGCACACCATGTTGTTCTTGCTCTGTTTAAATTTCTCAACTGACCTGGTTGTATGAAAAAAATAAGTGTCTTTTCTGTCGCTATTGTGAAGTCTGTTATGATGGTCGATGTTTTACGAATTTACATTTGTGTATTCGAAACAACTATTTAGTATAACTAATAACTTTACGCAGAGTCTTGATATTACCGTCCACTAAAGAAAATAAGATGGAAGTGACTGCAGTCAATAAAAAACCGTATCTATAAATTTCAACTTCAAAGGTTATGACGTCGCAAACACAATCAGTAGGAGGTTCAACACTACATTAGCCAGAACTCACCCGGCAGCCAAACTAATTATTCTGCATAAAACATGTTCGACAACCCAAAACAAAGGTCGACAAGCATCCCTTTCATGTTACTGCTAACTGTGTTTATAAATTTATGTGTATCTACCAAAACAGCTAGATTGGTCAAATAGGAAGTAGGGAATATCTTAGATGTTTTAAGCATGTTCCGAAAAACCTTAGAACAAGTGAAATAACGATTTTAAACAGTACAATTACCAAACATCTCTTGGATACTGGAGATCAGATTGATACCTTATAATCTTTTAAGTTGATTATTAAATAACCAAAGTCCAGTCTTCTGAAATTTGCTGAATCCGTCGCTATCAGCCGTCATAAACCTGATTTATGTGTTCAAAAGGAGATGTTTGTTAATCTCCCTTGCCTTGGTGACAAATATTCCTTTGTTGCATCTTAAAAAAGGTTTTATTTTTTAACTCTTTCTTGAATTCATCATATCAGTATGTCTTTTTATTTCGGTTGCCTTCTAGATGAGTAATCTTATTTTATTAACTGGGCTTTACTCATTTTATTCCTGTCAGCGTCTACTCCATATGTAATCACTTATTTCTGGCCTTTTGAACTCTTTTTACAACCAATGTAGAAAGTTATTTTACATAATGTCTATATTTACAACATCCAGTCTATTAAATTTATTTACACCATTGCTATAACATATTGATGTATCTTCAAAATAACTTCCAACTAAACTCTTTCATGTAATTTAAACCCATTTTCTAATTATGACTTTTCAATATCACAGGTTTTAAGCAGCTGACGAGACCCAAACGAAATAAAATGAATCCATGCTGTTCTTCTAGAATCTTTGTTCTTGCTCTGTTCACTAATTTTGAGTTTGGTTAGCTCAGGAGGATTTAGGAATGGATTTGTATTATCTTGATTTGGTCAGTAAAAATCCATTGCTCACCGTATGTTAGCAACAATCATAGGAAATCTGTTCTTTAAAATCGGTTTGTAAATAATACATTTTCAGATAATCACTCGTAATACAGTATATGTGTATCATACTTTTGTATTAAGTAACAATCTGTTTTACTCACGATAGAAAATTTGGACAATCATAAACTAATGTTCGCAACAAGAATTATATCAGCAGGCACCATGAGAGGAAAGTGTTAAACAGGTCTAATTCAGAAACACATCATGCAAAAAATAAAGACATGTCTTAACTGTTAACCTTCAAAGTATTTCATTTCTAAGTTATCACACACTGAAATTTATTTTTATAAACGTGATTATAGACACAGCCGTTTTACATTGTTTACTTCTATTTCTAGTCATGTAAATAGTTGGTTGAAAAAAACCAACACATTTTGACCATCTAGCTGTTTCATTCATTGTGGGATTCTCTTTTATTCTCGTTGTGTTTATTTTTGATAATATCGATCAGTCTTTGTTGACATTTGGGCTCAGCAATAGACACTGTAATATTTCTTTTATGTACGACGTATTAGATTTCGGAAGGTGACACTGAAAACTGTGCGCTCTTTTTATTAAGGGTGATCATAAATATGTGTGTACAAGATTGTCGGTGTTCTAAGTACCCGTTATTTCAAACGGCAACTCATGATTTAATAAAAATCCATGAGATTTATTCGGGCTATAAGTATTCCAGAAGCCATTTTATATGTTCAATTTTAAATATCAGGGTTGGAAAAATATATTGCCCAACAACACGAGATATTGATGTATGACACCCATTGAAAAAATGTTCTGTCTAGTGACCGAATAACTTGGTGGGTAGCGATACTGCACAAGGAGGTAACAGTCATAAATTTTCATTTGAACGTATTCAAACAAATGTAAATACGTTCAGATGACAAGTTTACAGTTTATCTCAAGCACTGAACCTTGTTGTCTATCCGTTTTTAGTATATATATTTATTACAAATTACTTATTTTGTTTTCGTCTAACCTTATGATTTAGCAAATCCGATCATTGAAACATATTCAACTAGCGTGGATCTGTCTAAAATGTAGAACTTTGTCTTGTCTTATTATGTATTTCATTTATGTATCTTTATTTACATACTCGTTTTTATTATAATGAGACGAAATCAATATCTTTGTCAATTTTTATGTAAGAGGACAATCATTTGGCACTCAAGTCCATACAGTAACTCTTTATATTATTCAAATAACCTCCCCCTACGGTTTTCGTTAACATAAATGGATAATTCCATATATTATCCTCTTATTCGTTCTGTATAATTCTGTATCAAATGAATTACAGTTACTTATTTTTGTCGTTTGACTGTACTCATAAGTACTAGATAAAAATTATTTATTACCAAAATATGTAAGAGTTAGTGAATACAGTATTTTGTTACTATGTTCTTCTGTTTCCGTAGTTCTGTGTCTCCTGAAAATGGTATCAGATTAAGTGAATTTGATTGGAATTTCGTGACGTTTAGTCTAGAACGTCTGACTATCATACAAATATATAGATATTGTTTTCGACAAATTGACATAGCTCTCTGTGACAGTGTATTTATTCAGTAAACAAATAGCTATATGTAGTAAGTAAATCTTTAACAGAATACAATATAAATTTAGAATCGTAGTTCTGATAAGCTAATCATTCTTTCTTAATCTGAATCCCGAAACCATGTTTGGAAATCATCTTTTTAATGAGTTAGAGCTCAAGTTTAATAACTTAGTTGCATTGTGGTTTGAAAACTACTATTTTTAAAATCTAACTTAATATCAGAAGTTTGTCTGATTTTGGATTTCAGGTTAAATTACTGGGAATATTGATAAGGTGAAATTTCATCGTAAAATTATTAGTCCGAGTATACCTGGAAACTAAACTCTGATCATTAGAAATTACGATATTTGAATCAGGATCTCGATATCATATTAAAATTTACAATATTTAGATTTCATTAATCTGAGTTAAATTCAGTATTTTAATTGCCATACTTAAAATAAATTATTTTAATTATATTGTTCTATACATATCTTAACTTACAGGGTACATATTTAACTACTGTTTTACCGGGTTCATTAGCATCACAAGCTGGTTTAAAAGTTGGTGATGAAATCCTACATTTAAATGGCATCTCATTACAATCAATTTCTATTAATAGTATCAACCAGTTGGTTCGTTCAACACGACAGTTGAAAATTGCATATCGTCCGAGGTTGGTTTTCCTCATTCCATAACTATTCTATAAATCCTTTTTTAAAGGGTTCACTTAATACAGTTTAATAAAATTATGAAGTTAGTATAATAATGAAATTGCTGAATATCAGATTGACGAGAGCCTTACAGTGGTATTATGTTCGGATTCAATTTTTTTAATATTTTCCTTATGCGAAATGAAAAAGCACTGCTAATTTATGCTTTGATAAGTTCATCTGATAAAGATTTAATTTACTAAATACTTTTGTGCTGATGACGTCTCAATAAATAGTGAGAGATTCGTGATTTAACTGAACAATTCAGCGAGCCCAACTCCGCCAAACGCTGTTCTTCCGTAGGGCATTTTAGTTAAAATATTTATTAGATTATTTCGAAAGCAATTATGAAGCTGAGTTTACTGCTTGTTTATTGGTTTGAACAATTATAGTTTTATCTAGGCCGTTCAAATTTCGGTCGTAAATTTCTATACTTATTTTCAGAATATATATATACATATATACTGCTCAGCAATAAGATTTTCGAATTGTTTTACGTGTTGAAGTGATGGTCACACGTTGATTAACTCAAATGAACTACTAATGTAGGTTAGTCATAAGCATACATTTCTTTCAATGAAATGGTATAGAAAAAGTAGGATGAATTCAGTGTATTTTATTCGGAATTTTTCAATAGCATAGAAGTTAAAAAATGTTCATGTTAGTTGAATTGTTTGACGAACTGTATCAATTAACATTTTTTATCAACTGAATATAAAAGATTGGATGATATGACACTGTTTCCTTTACGGGCTGACTTCGAAAGAAGAATCCCTGAAAAATCAGAAAGCGTTAAACAACCATTTCGTTCTAGTTTGAAACATCTTAGAAGAGTTTAGCAACTGATTTATCGAACCGAAGACTAACAGGTGTAGCAAGATATTTTTCTCTTAGATCGCCACTACTTAGGATGTCTAAACAAGATGACACAGATACGCAGAGTCATTTCCGGTTCCGGCCAATTCTTCAAATGCCAATTTATGACTACATATCGCCTCGATTTGAAAAACGCTTTAAAAGCTACTAATCTAAAATCTTGTCAATTTCTCGTTAAACTCGTTTTACCTGCTTTATGTAACCATTAGTAGTACACATTAAAATGACTTTGGAATGTAACACATGAGAAATATATTTATCATAATAACCTTGATGTTATTTTTCATAATAGAATTAAATGAACACATTAATGATCCCACACTTACCATGTCAAAGAATCTTTACTCTCATAGAATAGTGACTAAGTAGTTGAAGCATGTGTTTAAACTATTGAGTTATGAATTTAAACCAGCTTTGCCTGCTTTGATTAAGGCAGTTCTTGGTAGTATAATTTATTTTCACATCCAAATGGTTACCCAAACCTAAATGCACCAACCTATACTTTATTACTGAGTTGTATGATGATACATTAAACATTATATGCATAAACTATTCATGGTGTAAAAAGTAAGTAAAGATAATCGTAATCAATATTTTTTTTTCTTTTTTGTAAGTGTCTTCTATAAGAAAGATATGTGCTAATTATTTTGAAATATTATTTCCATGATGTGAAACGGTGAAAGGAATGTTTAGACATCAATTTGAAGGTTGAACTTGATAGTTTCAAATAAATTGAGCATTCGGTAAGGAGTTATATCCCAATGAGCAGAAAAATTGTATTTCTGATGTTTCTTGACTTAATGTAAGCCACTTCTTCAACCACATTACTTGATATTACAAACATATACATTTTCCATACCCACACTCTGATACACAAATTAATACAGTGACAGGTCATACAAACCCATCTTGATAAAGTATAACTTGACAGCGACATATACATACTTATTATGATTTTGATTGCACAAGAAATGTTCTGAATTGTTTCCGTTTTACTATTTAAACTCATGTTAATTTGATTCAATTAATTATTTACTCTAAGGAAGTGTCTTACATTAAGTCACGTAATGTCAAAAATACAATTTTTTCTACTCAAAAAATATATTAATTATTGAAATGATTTGTTTAATTAGCTAATGAAAGCTTGAAACTTACCTGATTGTAATTCACTTGGTATTGTTGGTCTGAATCTTCCCATGGATGTTTAGGACTTCAATTGATCAGTCTCTTATTAGCATATGTGCATAATGTGCGTATTGCCTCAATATGGCCTTAATTCATAAGCATTATAAGCAAGGATGGGTATCTAAGTGGATAACGCGATGGCGTATGGAGCGGACGGTAGGGGGTTCGAGTCTCAGAATGAACATCAACTCTGAGATCCAGGTACATCTAGCCGACAAGTCCCAAATAGAATGAAACGCGCGTCCTTGATCCCACTGCTAACCACTGTCCATCTTTGCTTACCTGATTATAGTTTTTTTTATTACAAAACTTATTTCATTTTTTTTAAATTACAGGACAATGTTAGCAAAAATCAGATTTATTTTAGTCAAAAAAATAAATGGACGTGTTGGTATACGATTGAAAAGAATGGCTGAGGTAAAATATATTCTTAATTCATTCCTCCTCTCCTTTTACTGTTATGTAGCTATAAAATTCTCAAATAATCTAGTTCATAGTATAGAAATATGAAAGTGTGACGTCCAAGTTACTATTTATTAGATGTAAACGTTTTTCGAATGAAGAATTCGGAAAATATTTATATCGATTAATTAAAACAGATTTTTTTCTGTGAATCCTCAAAAAAACAAAAGAAAGATTATGCACACGAATTTATTATTATAAGGAGTAGTTTTAAATAAATTTTTGTGACGTTAACGAACTGCAATGCATATAAATTTTCTGAAATAACGTAACTAGATAGATAGACAAATTGCTGTTAGCGATTGTTGAAAATTAACAATAAGTTCTATTCATCACAAATTATTGATTATGTTCGATTCCCGAAAACAGCAATTAGATCAATCCATACTCAGTGATGTTTACACTATAATGGATTTTTTATAGTAGGTTGAATCACTCTTGTCAATATACAACCGTTGATGATCTTTGAAATAGTCAGAAATGACCGACTTCTGAAAAGAATGATCGTGATAGTGAATAGAATTGATCAGTGTATCTGAAAGGATACCTATAATATTCAATCTATCTACAGATTATATTTTTTTCAATACAATGGCTTATTATTATATAAAATAAATAATACCATCTGATCAGCATACGAATTACTGAAGTAATCATACTTACACTTTGACAGAGTACATGTTGATGACTACCATAATATCTGTCACTAAACAGTGATTCAGTAGGAAAATCTATCCAACCATAACCTAAATAAAGTTCTCTAGGCTTTATTCATGAATTGTTCCACCCATTGCATAAATATTCTCATCTTTAAATTATCATTATATTTTCTATTTATTCAGTGTATTGATATTTACTTAACTGAGAATTTTTAGTAACGATATAATCAGGCATTCAATATTGTTTTATGTCCCATGAGAACATTTCCATTTCACAAAAATCATGTTAGCATTATAATGTGAATTGTCTTATC
>NW_017386021.1:335588-389694 GCF_000237925.1 Schistosoma mansoni
TGTTCACAAAACATTTTGAATTATATTTCATTCTGTTGAGGATTTTAGATCCTCAGAAATCACTTTGTGAACGTCTTATTTTTGTAATTTTATTTTGGAAATTCGGATTTTTCATTTTCTCACCGAAAACGTCCATTTTTACCTTCAGATTGTGTTTCTCACTTGGAAGGATCTTAAATGTCATCGGTCCGTTTCCTCTTTTATTACTCTATATTGTAACACTTCTACATGGTACTTTTATACTGTATAAATACTTTTGAGTTGTATGCTTGTTTGTTTGGACATCCGAAGTGTTTGTAGGATATACTTTCCCTCGTCTAAATCTGATCTTCTCCCTCTAGTTATCAGGGCTGAGGCGCAGCGAATAGTTAAGCTTGTCTTGTCGTTTTGTTGCTGATCCTTCGTTACATTCACCGACTTTAAGAAATCTCCTAATCTGTTCAGATATAACTCTTATGTGTTCTCAAATGAAACTTTCCTTACCTTCAAATACAAACTTAATTAACGTTCAAATTTTATGTTTGATTGAAGCATTTTAATGTTGTCCATAACTCCATATAATATCGTTGGATATTTTGCTTCAAAAATATCTCACGACCAAGGTTTTGTTTCATTCTTCTGATAATTTCTGTACAAAGAGGTAGTTTCCATATAAGCCTAACAGCCACATTACTTTTTGTATTCTTGGAAGCTTCTTTCCCTATAGCTTTTCGTTTATTTACTTGTAAGATGCAATAATTAAACATGAATTATTAACGTTTATTAAATTTATTTTAAGTTTTACGTTGATATTACTAAAAAATGAGGAGTGTATAAGCATTATTCCACAAGTGATAGAGATGCTTACAAATAAAAGATATTTATCAGTTTCAGAGATTCCTATGAAATTTGACTTCATTATGTACTTTTATTTGTGATGAATACAACCTTAGGATCAAACCAGTTGCCACTAAATCTCTTCATATACACTAAAAAAGTGAGTTAGTACAAGATTGTAGTAGTGACTGACTGGATTCAGATATTGACAGGAATGAAACGGGTGTCCCTAGTGGCACTGAACAATTGTCACACTGTATCAAAAACTGAATTAAAACAGAAGTTGTACAGCTGGGTTTCAACACACAGGTCCCTATTGCTAAGCGTTCACTACAAAACCTTATGATCGTTTATTCGGTACCCAGGGGTTTTGAGTGCGCATTGCTGACGAAACAACTGTTTGATACTCCCCGATTTTCAACTGAGATTAATCTGTGATAAATGCAACCCATATATCTCCATATGAATTTCTTTAAAAAAAGTCACAAGCATTATGAGCAAAGATGAAGGTGACTAGCAATATCGAAGCAATCGGCACAGGATGAACATATGATAATAAGAAACTGACCAATCGGAGTTCTAAACATTACTGGGATGATTCAAACAACCAGTACAAAAGTGAATGTACCTATGGTTGCAAGGCAGATAGAGTCAAATGACCCCATAAGAGTAGATGTTAAACATCCATCATCCTCTATTGCCAGACACATAGTTGAAACAGGTCATGGGATTGAGCTTAACACGGCTTTTGTGGTGTTGTAAAATAGTGTAAAACGGCGTATACTAAAGTTTATTGAAGCCTAGGCCGTAAGAAAATTCAAACCCCCTTTATGTATTCAAAAACGGCTTGTTCTCATCTTAAACGTACCCTGGTAATATTAGCTTATTACCCAGCGTGATGAGGCTTCAAGTTGTTTTTCATATTATTTTCTTTGTTATCTTTGTCACCCCTTACCCTCCATTTCTAGTCTAGCTGACCTTTTATTTTTATGTATAAATGTTCTTAACAAGTATATATGTGATCAGATTATTCGAAATGTATTGAGTTCTGATAATCTTCGTCTTCTTACTACATTATCCAAACATAAATTAGGGTTATATGTTCGGACTCCAATAACTTCTGTTATACGTAGGAGACGGAATCGCACCCGTTTGGTAAATAGCAATTGGTCACTTAAAATGATTTCGTTTATTATACCATATGCCCACTGTCAGCCAGGTGTACCAGGATAGAGCTCGGTACTATCCTTGACTGATCCTTTCCAAACCAAGGTAGGAGAAGCTCACTCATTCGTTGGTTAATTTGCCTTCTAGTACGCCCAGCATAATTTTCTCAGCAAAAGCAGCTGGATTTGTAGAGGAGCCAAACTCAGGTAACCTATCCTTTGTTTGAGTAGACATCACTGGTCCACTATAAAATATCAACTCAAGGTTGACTGCGTAGAATGTCCTATTTACTACTCTTAAGATTATTCCTTTAAAGTCTATGTATCCAAGTTTGATTTATTTCCTTTGTTGAACTACTGACTAGAACTTTTATTATCTTATTATTGCTATTACTCTTACTACTACACCTGTCTTTTTAATACTAATTTGTACTTTTTAACTATTACATGTAGTTATACAATCTATTTCATTGTGATTAATGACTTATAAATTGGTATGACTGATTTAAAAAATCTTCATATAAATATTCATGTATACAAGAGTAAAGCCTGATGACGATGTAATTGGAATCAATAATATTCGCCTTTATGTGTTGTTTTATTTTTATCTTCGCAACCCTTTATATATGATCTCTTACTGAAGAAAAGTATTAGAAATGTAAGCAGAATATAAGTTAAATGAAATACACTGCCAGTATTTTAAATAGTTGAGTTCATCAAATCGTTAGACAATGGCTAGTAAAGTAATGCAAGACGTGCGTTCCATTTTTAATTTCGATGTACTATGTGGATTTACCTTCATCTCAGCGTTGACGCTTACATTAGAACATACTCTGACTACTTAATTTAACGTATCGCTTTGTATATATTTTGATTTATCAATGTGGGGTTGTGGAGATCGTTACGTTTTTGATTGGGATCATTAGTCGATACAAGCTAGATTCGAACCCAGGACCTCTGGTCCCGCGCGCGAACACTTAACCTCTAGACCACTGAGTCGGCATCCAACGGTGTTAATGCCTAATTTCGACCAATCTAAGAAAGTGAACGATCATCTTCCATTGTCTAAGGTATATACCATTCTCTACCTGACACGGATTTAGATTTAGTTAGAGAGTTTGCTTTTTTCATGACTAGATTTATAATAGGAAAACCTTTGACAGACTCAATTGAATGAACAACAAATTTCGATAATAATACACTGTAAGAATGATATTCAACAATGATAGTGTAATCGAAAATGGGATTTTTCAGAACAATGTGATATACTAACACAGTACATATTGAATGATCTGATCACAAATATATTCTTGTTAATGCATTTATATGTGAAAAATAGAAAGTCAACTTCGATAAATTGAACAGAAAAACAAAGGTAATAAAGAGAATGATATGAGAAAAGCGATCTCCCACAAAGCGCCACACAGATCTCATTTGATTTGTGTGAGGGCTGTGATACTGCCCAGGTGCCCAAACCGAAGCAGGTGGTTTTTTTAGGGGGCCACATCCGGAGCCTTTGACCTAAAGATTTGATCCACAAGGCAGTAGAGCGTCGTGAGGAGATGCAGTCCCATGGTAGACAGTGACCAACTATTGATTCATACACCATTTGTTCCCTCAGGATACTGGAGCCCATGTGCACCATTGGTTTGAAATCAGGGTTTTCCAACTCCCCTAGGTGGACCCTCCGTGTCCACCAACCCGGTCAATGCGCCGGACATTCGCTTTTCGTCCTCTCAATTTCGTAAACAGCGCCCACGCCACGAGAATGCAGTGAGTAGGACTTCCCTGGCAGAGGTTATGTACGCGTGGCCATGTGAGAGCATTTCGAGAGGGAGAGCGAACTCTCCCAACTCTCGGCCATACCAGGGCATTTGGGGGCACTCCCAAAAAACAATAATGAAATAACATTTTATTGCATTTTATTTCAAATCATCAAATCTCACAATGAAACATTTCTTTAAAATCATTGTTCACTGAATAGATTACCAAAAGCGCTGGTTATAAAACTTTGTCAAAACTATCAGTATGTTATATTGAATCATTTTATCTAATCTTTCGTCATTAATTATCAGTGCAAATATATATAACAATTTATTGAATAGGATTAAGTTATTATAATTTATCATAATCTTCATATTAAAAAACAATTGTTCATTAAGAAAACTTTTCTTCCGTATCATTCTTTTCTTTATTTTTTTTCTTCTTTAAGCTGAACAGCCAATTTTCGTCTGATATAATCTGGTCAATAGATTAATGACTCTGTTATTCAACGTAGCTTCATTTTTATCTTTAGACAATCTTCTTCACAATTTTCTTGATAAATCATAAAATTTATAGTGATTATGCATTTTGTAATTAGCCCAATAGAATTTACGTACATTTAAAGGACACTCAAGAAACAAGTAAACTTTGTCAGACGAGTTAATTAGTTGACTGCAATCCATTTTCTATACTCTTTTGTTATCTAAATCAAGATACATTGAATGATAAAGTCGTTTATATGATATTTTTTTACTAAAGCTTTCTAAGTGATGATACAAATGGGAACTGCCTTAATCAAAATATCAAACTGTCATTTCTTCTAAGTAATAATTGACAGAATTATTTGAAATTTCTGTATTGAACTTAAATTAGTTTGCATATCATTGGAAAAGCTAAAAAATCAACTGAACACTGTCTCATCGTGGTTTAAAATTCCTTAGCTATGGACACCCACCACCCTACATAGAATCACAGCTAGTATTTATGTGAATCATAGCAACAAACATATGTCTATGCAAGTCAGTTAGTTTACATTTCAGAGTATAGTCACTTCATGATGATAAATTGACAACCATAAAATGTAAAGTGTGATAATTGTTTGACATCCAATATGATTTAATCTTGCAAATTCTAAATTAATACTAGAACTTCCGGTATTCATCTCAAAACTGATTGCTAGTGACTGAGCATTCTACGTCTGGTTAGATTATTTCTAATGAAAATATCATAATAAAGTAACATATTTTTGCAGACTAGCTGTAATTTAGTTTTGATCAGTAATATATTGCATACTGAAAAAAGGAAAGACATGAAAAATCATATACATTTATTGACTAATTACAGGTATACATTGCTAATGAGTACCAAATAGTAGGAAATCTAGGTGCATGGTTTCCTGTTGATTACCTACACTGACCTTGCACTTCAACATAATGCACACAATATCCAGTTACTAAGACTAATAGATGCATTGCAACCTGGCCGGTAGAATTTGATGCACCAAGCGGGATATGACACAACACTGTTCAGTGAACAATCAACTGCTGATACATTTCGGCCGGAATAGATCGATGATAACGTCTCTGAATATGAAACTGTGTGACATGGGATCGAATCCATCATGCAACATCATTTCACTCAAGTTTTTAATTATATCTTGCTGAAAAAAGTAAAATATCCCGAAAGTTATGTCCAAGGTTTCCTGTTGATTACCTCCAATCACCTTACATTGTTTATCTTGTCTCTCATTTGTCTTCGTGTGCAAATAATACTATTCTAGAAGTTAGTGGAGTCTCATAAAACTCAATTGCACATAGATATACATCTATTATTAAATGATTTATCGCTTGCTGTCAGAAAATATGACAATTATCACTAGTTTTATCTAAAATTAGTCAGTACACTTTCGAAATCTAAGTTTTCTACGACTCTTGTAGATATTCAAACACATTTACAGCCAAAAGATTTGGTAAGAATACATAGTAAATAAATGAAACATCACTTTTAATACCTATTTGCATATTAAGAGAATTCATTAAGCTCATAGTGTTTATGCAGTTTTATTGATTAAACAGATGAAACTGAGGATAGATTTTTAAGATCTACTGGATATATATATATATTGGTTTGACTTTTCCTGTTATTGATATTTTTAATAAAATTGGACCAGTCACTATTGTCATATGTATATTTTGAGTAAACTATCTCGAAGTGAACATCAACACTGAGATACAGGCAGTTTCAGTTGACGGGTTCCAAAAAGAATAAAACATGTGCGTCAACAATTCTATTTCTAGTCTCAATCAAACTTTAACATTTCAATTTATTCCATATGATTATGTTGAATCAGTTGAGTGAATGCAGTTTTAACGTTTATATTAGATACTATTTTTAATTCTAATTTGATGTTGGTACATGAAATTATAAAATAATTTAAAAGAACTAACCTCTACCTGTCTATTATTTGGTGTCAGTTCATTTAAAAATGTTTATATGTTTATGCAAACTATGAAGACCACCTATACACAATAAACATCTCTTAATTATTCTCTGTCAATCTAATTTTGGTATTTTCCCTTTATATGATTGACTTCTTTTGTAAATAAACTACTGACAAATCATGAACAAGTAGTTTTAACCTAAACAGTAATAACATAATGGCAAACAATATAGAAAAATAACTTTGATAGGAGTGTGTTCAGTGTAGTGTAACCATAAACAGAGTTCATTAGTTTTCTTCCTCTAAAAGAGTTTCTACTTAAAGTAACCTTATTTAAAAAAAATTATTTCAAACCTAGAGGATGTTAGTTTTAGCAACTCATGACACTAGACTAGTGAATTTCCAGTGATCTACTGTAGTTCATAATTACTTCGTAGATCAGTCATATGTTACACATCGGATGAGTTTTATAATTCAAAACAAAATATTTTACTGAAACTATGGATTATTCAGTGAACATTACAATAGGAACGTAATTCTCTACTTAGTTGAATTTGTTTTAATTATTTAAATTCTTTTCATTTTATCATTAAAAGGTTATACTGCAAAATATATGGTCACTTTTGTTTACTTTTTTATGAATGATAAATAAGGGACTTTATGTGGATGTTGTACTTCCAAATTCTGCCGCTTATGAAGCTGGAATTAAAGAAGGAGATGAATTAATCTGTGTAAATAATCAAATAGTTACAAGTTGGACACAAGAAGCAGCTTCAAAACTATTACGTGAATTACCGGATGAAGATTTCGTAATGTTACATTTTCGAGAATTTTTTCATCCTCATGGTTTTAACAATATTGCTCAATTAAATAAACAACTGAAAACTGTATCAATAAAAGAAAGCCTGTCTATGCCTCATTGTTCTACATTGAAATTAAACTCATCTCCTATTGAACTTAACTATGATCAGAAACATGATATTGATGAATCATTTTCTTTCATAAATTCATTGAATAAAACTTCTGATAACACTGTAAACAAAGAGTATGTACCATTAAATTTCCAAGATACGCTGAATCAAAATATCCATACAGATAACAGTAATAGCACTATTCCTACTTCCAATGTTCGCACACTGAATCATGATGAAGTTTTATGTGATTATCCAGTCAATGATACGCGGTTCGATGTAATTCCGCTACAATCACATACACGCATATTAAATAGTTTCAGTGACTACACACTTGACTGTCCAAAATGCTTCATAAATGAACCACAAATCCAGTGAATGTGTACAAATATGCTTTTTTTTAATTAAAATAAAGAAACAATGTGTCCAATAAAATTCTTCTTAAAAATTGCTTTTGTAATATTGACAAATTCACGGGGAAAAGTTTAGTACACAGGTTTTGTGACTTTATGGGAGAAACAATTTTGTATTGTTTCATTTCAAGAAGCTAAATTCTACTTATCTGTGTATCAACTTTACATAGAGATGCCTATAATTTACATTCTGTGATATCATAATAATGATTATAGATACCATCTGTGATTGAATTTCAAACCTGCTTTCAATCATATTTGATTATTATTTATTCTTTTCACACTGCCAAAAGCCTTGATGTAGGACAAAACAGTTTGACATATCTAGTTGGTGCTTCGGTTATCAACACTCTCACGACCTATCCAATCTAAGACTGAATTATTCAAACTGATTAATCTTCGAGTAATAATCAATGTTAATTTTGATCAATCCTTAATCCTGGTTGCCATTCCTTAAGTGTAAAAAAACCTCTTTTAACGAGTTACAATTAATATAGAATCTACATTTAAGATCTCTTGCTAGTTACATTTAATCAGATAAGATCGGACTCCGAAGAAAAACCCATAAGGGACTTGAATAACAAAAAAAGGTTAGCTATTAACGGGAACATAAACTAATAGTTTATAATTAAATATTTGTTTCTATCTTATAATATTTTCGAACAACTGTGTGAGCTGTTGTGAACTGAGCAGTAGTGAACATCTATATCGTTCGAATTTAAAGTCAATAAGCTATGTTCAACTCAATATTCTACTCAAATTTTAAGAATAAACTCAAACTGAAAATTATATCAGACTCCGGTGATTATATATATATTCTATATATATGCTGATAAATGACTTATCAGAACTGGAATAAATTCCCCCCTGATTCAGGCCGGTAAGAAGAACATGATATGTTTATCCATTTTTAAACGAATTATGAGACTGAAATCATTATCAACGGACATTGTAAGCCTAGAACATCATTGTTCAACTATTAGTTCAATATTAATGTATTCTAAAATGTTAATTCATAAAAACATAAATCGGAAAAAGGGAAACTAAATTATCAATGACTTCTAGATCACCCTGATTAGCTTTTTTAAAATGTCATCACGAAATAACTCAATGTATTCAGTGTATCGATTTTGTTTTTCAAATTTCGCCATTTTTCAAGGTTGTTCAAACATCAAATTCTCATTATCCTTTTTTCAATGATCAAAACTAATACTTATATCAATTTGTAATTAATTTAAAATTATTCCACTTGAAGAAAATATATGGATCATTTGTCCTTTCATTGCAGTATTTTTTCGGTGAATTAATGAAATGAGCCAAGTGTAGTTCTCAAAAATTTCCAGTTAGTGTTTTTTCAATTGTTTTATTGTTTCATTGTTTAATTTTTAGTATCGGTTACTATGTCAAGCCCACTCAGCTTATTCTACCTTCCGGACAGGCCGATTTATTCATTCTTCTTGAGTCATACTTTGACTTAGTTAATTATTCGCTTATCAACCTTGACTGTTTTTATGTGAGTGTATGTGTGCACATTTCCTATCTTACTCATTATATGTCTGTAACTAATGTTTATCTGGCGATAAATATCGATTCACGCTTGATTAAATCGAATTGGCTTACATGCCTTCTCCACCGCGCTCTAGTTTTGCTTCGTTTCTCCGATCTATTGTCTGATCAGATCAACGATTGAATGAAATATACGTATTCGAAATTCATTCTCGTATTTCACGTATTTAATTCCGTTATTCACCAACGCGATTTAAGCCGATAATTGTATATGAGGATTGCGGACAAGTCTGATTAGAATAGCTATCACTTAATAACAATCATTCATATGATCCGATTGGAGTCAGATTTCGGGCCACTAAAAATTACATAGTGTGGAAATTGAGATGAGTTCCAGGTAATTATTATGATTTGCTGTTTAGATAGGTATATTACTGCTGCCCCTAGATTTTTCTTTGTAGTAAACAATTTATTCATGAAATGATAATGATTCATACATTCACTCTTTTTCACATCATTTACTTCTTACTAGCTCATACTTTCCTAATTAACAAAATCAACATCAGGATATGAATAATTTCAGTGTGGATATGCTTTTAAAGAGTTATATATTCTTTGATGATTCCGATTATGATACTGAACACGTCCAGACGAGATTACTAGACGAAATGTAATTATTCAAATTTCGATCCCTGAGATTATTTCAAATGCAAATTTTACACACAATAGAGAACATGGCTTAGAGTTTCAATTTTTGTTAGCAGTGAATTTTGTTTATATATCTATTGAAAATACTATGACTTCCATTTAATCGTGCAAATAAACATGTAAATAGCCAAAAAAGCACACTGAATTACATTCATTCAGAAGATTTCAATGTCAAAATTTTGACATGTCGAATGTTGACATTTATATAACATTTGGAATTTAAGATGTGCTAGGTATCATTTAGAACATCAGTTAATAATGATAAATTTTAACAAAATAGGTACCAATGTTAATGAATATCAATCAGTTTTAATGTAAATTACATCAAAGAGGAATTTTATTAATTAGGAAGCCTTTGGCAACACCTTTATTTTACTTAGTAACCCCTTAATAATGGGTATCTATGATCCTCGATATATTGCTTCCAGGATCTTCAGATTCTGTCTTAAGTTCGATACGATAAGAATAGTTAACTTGGATTCATGGTATTACTCGTTTATCTTGGTCCTGACCTTGTTGACCTGCACGCCATTGTTTTTAAATATGACCAAAACTGTCTATACGTTTGTTCGAGCAAAGTCAATCTACATTTCAATTGCATATACCAAATGCAAAATCTGCAAAACGACAAGAAATTATTCTACCAGTAAAACGCTATTCTTTAAGTTGGATCCTATTCTATAGGTGACATGATGCATTAAAGGAATTATCACTTGATCAAGAGAAAACAAAGTATTGACTAGCATATCACTTTAAAAAACGTAGGAATAAAAGACTTGTTCATCTGTATAGTTTCACATCTTTCCGTTGTTCGCCTTAAGGACTGCGACTGGTCAATCGCTGCTGACATCTGAGCACCTCGAGAGTAATGAACAGAAACACTGAACTACAGATACATCCGGGTGAAGAGTCTCAAATAGGACGAAACGTGCTCTCTGAATTCGACTTCTAACAACTATCTAACGGTGAATATACAAAATTTTCATAGCTTATTATAGTTTTTCGATATAATCAGTATACTTGCAGTAAGCTTCATTTGTGACAAGGTATTATAAATATGTGAAATAAATTGAAAATACTTAGATATCATCCACATACAAACGACAACCGAGTGCATACTAAGCACGAGATTCATCACCAAGACACAGGAAACATTTTGAAAGAAGTGCTTATTAAGTTTGATTGAAATTAGTGTAATAACTGAAAAATTCAATTGCATTATACAGCTTACTCCTCCTAATTTACAATTACTTAATACTATGAACCCATAATCTCACGTGAGATGAAACCAAAAGATTTAGGATGCAACTGCAGGAATAATATTTAATGACCATTAAGTCGAAATGCAGCTAAAGTCACATTATGAATATATACAAAAACTATCAAAGCACTGTATAAGTAAATGATTATCATGTGCGCTCATCAATAATAAATTTTAAAGTGGATTTCGTGCATTCTTTATAAGAAACCATGGTTAGTATAACCAACCAGCTCACTTGTGAGGAAATTTGACGGTTTTATAAATTGATAGTCAGTTAAGATTACTTATATGCCAGCAGGTTCTAAGTATTGTAAAGGTATAACTTAAATTCACAACAACTATCATTCATAATCACTAATGCTTACAATTTAATTGTACTATTAAGAAAGAGTAAATATTGCGTTTATCCAAAGTCATCTGTTCTATTCATTTACACCTAATGGTATTGCTAATATTCCATAAACACTGTTAAATAATTTATATAACAAGTTTTTCAGTGTGATTAAAATCTGTAATCATGAATACTTATGAGCAAATTTTATTTTGTTAAAGTTTACAATCACTTACGATTTAATCAAATTCTAATAAGATGTACTAAAATTTTGTTCTCACTGAAGTTCAGTTTGAATATGATTTACCGTATCATGAAAATGGAAAAATTTTAATCCTTCCGGCACGGATTGGAGACAGCTATCCACTTCAGACAATGGATGAAGGGTTGTGCAAGATCATGAATCGATTGAAGTTAGACAATAACACAGTTGGATGCCGGCTCAGTGGTCTAGGCATTAAGCGCTCGCGCGTGAGACCAAAGGTCCTCGGTTTTGGTCCCTCATGAGAGATCGTGGATGCACACGGCTGAGAAGTCACATACTAGGGCAAATAGGACGTCCAATGTTCTCAGGATTTCAATGATAGTCTAATTTACATGGACTCTTGAATTCAACTATTAAAATTACTACAATCTCCACAAATCCTCACTCCGATATTAAAGAAATGGTAAGAATAATTCGAAAAAACGCTCAGTATACTTATGATGGGTAAACGCCTTTTCATTGAAATACATTCAAATAAGGAAGTTTGTAAGCTTATAATTATTTATCTTAAACGTGAATAAAAATGATTGAAATATAGGCGTATATTTCATACAATCTGTTGTCATAGTAAGTAATTAAGTGAAAATCACTCTTCTGTGATTTGTAAAGTTTATTATGTTTTATTCGTAGTGATTATTTTTAAAATTATTTTGATATTAATTACTACAAAAATGTAGTAACGTTATAGGTTGCTAGAAAATGATCATCATAATATGTTAATCTTCAAACTTATACGTATAGTTTTCTTACATAGTATTCACTTAATGTCGGACATGATCTGATCAAAGTGTGAGCATATCCAACTAGTATTTTACTACGGAAAAGCATCATACATTGAGCATCGGTGATACTCACCAGTTACTTAAACACCTTCAATTAGATAGTATCGAAAAAGAGTTCAAATTAGTATTGTTTGTTTGAATCTTCCGATTGATGCTTAAGAATGCAATTGATCAGTCTCTTATTGGCATATGTGCATACTGTGAGTATTGCCTCGATATTGCCTTAATTCACAGGCATTGT
Source organism: Schistosoma mansoni (assembly GCF_000237925.1). Classification (NCBI taxonomy): domain Eukaryota; kingdom Metazoa; phylum Platyhelminthes; class Trematoda; order Strigeidida; family Schistosomatidae; genus Schistosoma; species Schistosoma mansoni. The sequence continues at coordinate 348,193 of NW_017386021.1, forward strand.
AAGCAAAGATGGGTAGTGGCTAGCAGTGGAATCCAGGATGCTCGTTTCGTCCCATTTGGGACTCGTCAGCTGAATGTACCTGCATCTCAAACAAACAATACTAAGTGAATTCAAACTTCACCCCATTGCACAAGCAAGTGGCTATCAGGACTCAGTAGCTGAGTGGATAACGCGATGGCGTTTGAAGCGAGGGTACTGGGTTCGAGTCCCAGAGTGAACATCATCTCTGAGATGTAGGTACATCCAGTTGACGAGTCCCAAATAGGACGAAACGCGTGACGAATTAGTATAATCATTTTAGTTCCACTGGAAGTTATTCTTGTACTGAATGACTTGTTAATAACATCCCTGTTATGTCTAGATGTTAGATTCTAAATATACTACTCGAGCTTTCGCTCGCTAGAACCCTCCAAGTTGCAAATGAGAAGACGGGAGATAAGTGAAAGTAGTTTTATTCCAAACAGTGTCGAATATGGTACAAAACTCCCAGGTATTTATAGCTTTTACTAAAAACGAAATCATTATAGTCATCCAATCCACTTACAGTGGTTTTTAGCATTTGTCCAATAGGGAAGCTACACGTAGAGATTCTGGAATATCCTTCCAAAAGATGACTGTATGGAATATCTTCAGCTCTTTCTGAGCTTCTTGGAGCCTCCTCGAACATACCCGTGGGTCATCCTCACAATCTCTAATTGTAATACTGGTTAATGTACGTCCGAATGATGGAAATAGGTCTTACTAATAAGTAAGCAACATTGCTTCGAACCAATCAAATCCAGTTAACTACGATTAAATATAATATCATTTATATCATTCAACAAATCCTTCAGTTCATGTTTACTATCGATATAAAATATCTTTATACAAAAGATTGAGATACTGAATCTCAGAAATACTTTTAATAAAAACTTCTGGTGTCATAATTCCATGAAACAATTACAATATTTAACACTAATAGATAGTAAATTGTAAACACCAATAAATATTTTAGACGTTTGATAATTTCTAATTTTGTTTTCGTTTGTGAATTAAAATTAGAATGAATGTAATCAGAAGGGGTTTTGTGGGGATTTCAGTATTTTCATAGTTGAAATCATGAGGCAGGATCGTGGAGTTCAATCAGGTCTGTTGTGAGATATCAACTCACTGAAGACAATTGGTGAACGGTTGCTCAACTTCGTGGATTGGTTGGAGTTAGACATTAACACCATGGGATGACGGCTCAGTGGTCTAGTGGTTAAGCACTCTGGCGGGAGACTGGTAGGTCCTGGGTTCAAATCTCACGAGGTGGGATCGTGGATGCGCACTACTGAGGAGTCCCTTAATTGGACGAAACGGCCGTCCAGTGCTTCCAGGTTTTCCATGGTGGTCTAGCTTCAACTATTAAATTGATTGTTTAAATTTATTTTCATACACGTTTACTTTCATGTTTAAACTGTTGGTAATCATCGTAGCTAATCAAAAAAGCGTAGATTCGATTCCCAAGACATTTGCTCAATCTATTTCGTATTACTTACAAAAACTATATTTAAGGTCGATGAGGACACAGTGAATAATCGTTATGGTATTTATTTTACAACTGCTATTGCTAATAATAAGCTTTAGATAGCAAATGAAGAAAATATTGATCGGTAAATCATTGAAGCCACGAAACCATGAACACTAATTTTTTGCACTATGAATTCATATAAAAGTGTCCTTAGGAACTGTATATTTCAATTAGGATGTACACAAACCAACCAACTGAAAGATGTGTCTTTTAGAACCTAACTATTTACTTTCCAGTTAAATACAGACCTATGTTTCTTTTCAAATCGTAATTTATGTAGGTTATAGTTGTATGCAATAAATTCTGACTTCCCAGCTACTTCCCATGTCGTGAAACTCTCTAGTACCCTAACTCTGAACGGGTAACTGAATTTAAAATATACTAAATAAGCTTACTATACATTGATAAGTTTGTAGATAACGTTGTTATTTTAGAAGCTCTAAGAATATATCCTAAAAACTGATAATTATCCAAGCAGATGTGACAAAACATAATGAAATGTTTACGAGATAACTCCCTAAAAAATTACCAAAGAACACTAATTACTCAAAGTATTTTCAATATTTTGTCTTGACTCCCGAGGATATTCTAAGGAAGTCCAAATAACACTCATCAAATTTACTATTCAGTTTCGTTTTTTTTCATTTTAGAAGGAAAATTCATGTCTATAGTTCTAGGAGTTGACAAGTAATCCAGTAATATGTCAATGTATTTAATCTATCTTATGCAATACAATATAATGACTTTGATGAGATACAAACAATAGTAAATGCTTTTTGTCTTTTATTTAAGAAAATACCTAAAAACTGATAAACTGAGTCCCTAGATACAAATACATTGTATATTTTCATAATTAATATTCTTCTTATAAAATGTTTCATAACACTAAAATTATCTTCTTTTGTTTTAATTTGCTAAATCCTCCAGGGAATATAATTATTGTGATTATATTGGAAACCTGAAACAAACATTCTCATTAGCCTAATGTTTTATTCTAACATCTTATACATAATAAAGCGCTTATCGAAAGAGAGAGAGAAAGGTGAATGCAATGAGAAATAATGTCTCTTAACATCGTTTAGTTATACGAGAAAAATAGTTTCCTTTTTCTTCCCCGAAACAAAAAAAAGAAAGCAGAGATGGATAGTGGCTAGCAGTGGAATCCAGGACGCGCGTTTCTTCCTATTTGGGACTCGTCAACTGGATGTACCTGCATCTCAGAGTTGATGTTCACTCTGGGACTCGAACCCAGTACCCTCGCTCCAAACGCCATCGCGTTATTCACTAAGCTATCCATCTCTGTTTATAGTGCTTGTGAATTAAGGCTATATTGAGGCAATATGCACAGTATGCACATATGCCAATTAGAGACTGACCAGTTGCAGTCCTAACAAATCGATGGGAAGATTCAAACAAACAATACTGAATGAATTTAAAAAAAGAAAGCAATTGGAAGACAATGTATTAGGAATAGGACTAGTTATGATTAGTTTTTCAAGTATAAACTTATTATGATTTATGCTTCTATATTTAGTCTTAACTATCATATTATATTACAGTTCTTTTTTTAACGATTTTTTCCTAAACTCTAATATGGCACCAGAATGACAAGGATTACTTTTAATCATCTTCAAATTGTCTATATTTAGGAAAATGTGAATAAACATTCATGAAAAACTAGCTAAAATAACTGACTAGTTTGCAATTAACTTTAATTTCTGTAACTTGAAGTGAAACCACTACCTGAAATAAATACAAAATACTTTACTAATGAATCGTTTCCAGTTAATCTATTACAATATTATAGTGTTGATGACATATAATTATATCAAAAAAAAACAAAAGCTTGGACCAGATTGCCAGGTGAAACGTTGGATTTACGCCAAATTCATTCGCTGAGATTTTACAAATATATTATTCTTCCTATTTTATGTCTTACATCAACTCGGCGCTCAAATACTGTGAAACTATTCTCTCTAATATAGACGAAAGTTCTTATATAAAACAAGATACAGTTTTCGTTTACTCAAAAACAACTATGACAATAAAACTGTGAAAATTTAAAAAAAGTAAAGAAAAACAGTCATACATCTTCAGAATATACAATAAATTCAACGTATTTCATTGACTTCTCTACAGTCACTTATACAAGTTTTTTAGTTTGGTTATTTTAAATCATGGCAAAGATATAATTTGAAAGTTATGAAAACTAAATTGTCCAATAATGAATTTAGTTAATACTTTGGTAACATTTTTTTATATATTGTTGAAATCATGAGTCAATTGAAGCTAGACCACCAAGGAAAACCTGCAATCACTGGACGGCCAAATCGTCCTGTTGTGGGACTCCTCAGCAGTGCGCATCCACGATGCCGCCTCACGAGTTTCGAACCCAGGACCCATCAGTCTCGCGCCAGAGCGTTAACCACTAGACCACTGAGCCGACATTCAACGGTGTTAATGTATAACTTTGACAAATCCACGAAGTTGAGTAACCATTCACCAATGTTTTCAGTGAGTTGATATCTCATGATACCTCATGATTTCAACTATATAAAATTACTAAAATCTCCACAAAATCCTTTTTTAGTAATGATTATCTTTTGTTTAACTGAAAAAAGAAGCCATTATACACAATCAATTCATTATATTCTATCATCACTGTCGTCATTGTTTTGTTTTTATTTCTGAAGAGAATTAACTGCATAAAATAAATCAAGATTCTTCATTTAAAAGTTACTTTTATTCATGTATTGATGTCAACCGAATACCTATTTAGAACTGTCTTTACTACTAAGTACATTAAATGGTGATTGAGGGATTTTATAAAATTGATTCAGGTTAAACACGCAAACTGTCAAATGATAGTTCAACAGTTTAAAGGTTAAACGTTCGCGTGTTAAACTGAAAGTCCTGGGTTTGATCCCTGGTGGCGGCGTCGTTGATATGCATTTCTGGGTAGTTCCATACTAGAACTAAATAGCTATCTAATGCTTCTGGGTTTTCGATGAAAATCTGTTACTAAGATCATTCCGTCGTGTTAATAATGTAATTATACCATATTCTTTAATGATTTTGATTTTTGTAAAACTGTTCTTATTAGAATTTGCTCAATATGATACATTTATTCATTAGTGTCTTTAATGTACTTATGGTTTGGTTTATTTCCATTAAATAGACTGAGTCAATATACAGATTAATGATTTTAACAAAATAACTGAGTTCATTCTTTGTTCAGCTCTCTACAAATTATATGGTAAATCGGATTATTATTGTTTAGTTATTAAACATTAATTTTGATGTTAGTTGATTATTCACTAACACGGTCCTCAACCAACTTTTGTTCCAGCCTGTAATTACCAACAGGATGTGTTTAGAATCATGAAGGAACTTTGACCATCGAAACGATTCAAACTCCATTCGTTCACGGTAACAATTAAAAATGCTAGCAAAAAACTACTCAAACAATATTTTACCTACCGTAGGCCTTAGATTTCTATACTGATTGATCGTTGTGCATTGACAATGATGATGGATATCCAGTCATTAAATTTGTCTGGATTATATCGACCGCATATTTATATGACTATTAATCTGCATAACTCAATAGTTTATCCACTAAATTCAAGTGCTAGGTAGTTGGAAGCAGTCTTCAGGAACCCTTAAAAACTGACTTGGTGCTAGAAGGAACAAGTCGTTATGGATTATCTGAAGTCTTCAAGGTATTGATACCCTTTGTGAAGTTTAAATACACTACAAATCTACTTAATGAAGAAGCGGATCATTTTTGTTTGATAAAGCTTCATGAGAATTTATTAATTTTAACCAGAAAGGCTTGCTAAATAAGGATAATCTTTTATCAACCCATCTTTAACAATATATGAAACCGATTAAATATTGAAGTTTGTCAAAAGATTATCAAATATGTTAAAGATAATTAAAAATTTCAAAAGCATATTATCTTACCTTCTAATGTAGTTCACATATTAGAAAAATTGTTGTCCACCCCCCCCCAGTGATCTATTTTGACAAATTCAAAATCACAAATTTTAAATTTTTCTCCATATTGATTTTTTTCTGGAGAAAAAGAAAACATGGAATATTTCCCACACGAATTACTATCTTTGACATTTTGATGCCCAAAAAAAAACAAACACCCAGAAACAAACAAAAAAGTGGATTTAATAAAATGCTCAACTTGAAATTTGTAAAAATGTTTAAAATTCAATGTTTTCTGTTAGTAAATAGCTTTTGATTATCATATAGTAAACCCATGGCCTTCAGGTCTGGCTGAGGACGTTTAAGCTTAATAAAACTGGTCGTGGATACAGTGGTATACATGTTTACTTTCAGTCAATTCTCAAGACTGTTCAACTATCTTCCATTGTTTTTGATGGGTAACCACCTGGCATCTGACATGTTTGAACTCCATTGGTCTTAGCTTCTCATCGGTGTTTGGAGAACTACTACAAAAGAATAAATCATTGCTGAATGAGTAACAATTATCAGCATATGGATTTGTACAGATAAGTTCCATCTTATCTAGCTTTGTTAAAAAAACCAAGTGATTACTCATGAAATCGGTATGTATGTCTTGGTAAGACTATATTCTTTTAAACTGTTATCAAAAGTGAGTTAAAGGTTGATCTCTAGTTTTCTTATCATGGCTAACACTTTCTATAGTAATAACAAGAAGAAAATACAACCAATTCTATAAGCAATTCAACAGATATCAGATTAACGGAGTTTACTGGGAATATCACAATGAGTAACTAAGTTTTGTATATAGTAGTAATATGCTTTACTGAAATAAATTATATGTAACATTAACTACACGGTTTGCGGCACGACCTCCTTTATAACTCTAAATAACAATATCTTATTTTAGTTATTTTGTAAGGAAGTCAGAATTCAAATTTAACTTTGTCAAGAAGAATAGTGGGTGGGTAAAATCTTGAGATGCACTGACAAAACCCTGAAATTACTGGCTATGCGAAAACAATTGGGTTCATGGGTGTAATTAGATGTTACTAGTACTTTTGACAGCCTTATTGTCATACTAAGTGCCATAGGCAAATATTGTTAAGCCAGGTCTAATAATCAGAAACGTTTTAACCTCTACAACTAATGTGAGCGGGATCATCACATATTTTTGCTTTGTATTTGTTAAATATTCATATTTTTATATTGCTCTGAGGCTATGGTTTGAATTGTTAATTGTTGGTAGGTGTTCTACTTACTTACACCTGTTACCCTTTGGCAGAGGAGCATAGTCCGCCCACCAGCACTCTCAATCCAACCCTATTCTAGGTAATCCTTTCCAGTGCTTTCCAGTCGCTATTCATCCTCTTCATATCTGCTATTTCTCGACGTAACGTGTTCTTTGGCCTTCCTCTTTTCCGCTTCCCTTCAGGATTTCAAGTTCGCTAACTTGCCTCGTGATGTAGTTTGGTGATTTCCTCAATATATATCCTATCCACTTTCAGCGTCTTTTCTTAATTTCCTATTCAGCTGGAAGCTGGTTTGTCCTCTCTTACAGTAGGCTGTTGCTAATGACATCCGGCCAGTTGGTAAATGTTCTTCCATTCATAAATCACCATGAATTATTTATTAAACTGTGATCCAAGTTGTAGTATATATACCATAACTGTGTACAAATTATGAATTTCTACTTGTGGTGCTTTTTTAAGAAATCATGATGTCAGCTTGGTGGTCTAAGTTCATTGTGCTGGTTCTCAAGGAGGCTTGATTTCAACTGGGGAAGTAGTTGATCTCTGTTGAGAATTTCAAAACTAGCAGAAAACAACTGTTTATTTCCAAAAAATTTTATTCAGTTATCATTACTTTAAGATGGATTTTTATTTTAAATTGTATTTTCATTTTATTTTCGGGCGAATTTCACTTTCTATTTGCATTTGAAACTTATTAGATCTCATTTTCATATTGCTTGTTTTGAATCTTTCCATTGACGTTTAGTACAACGATTGATCAATCTCATATTGGCGTATGCGCATACTGTGCTGATCAATTGCTAGGTTAGAGACCTGAATTCCACTGCTAACCACCATCCATTTACGTTTATTAATTTTTACTTCTTTAAAATTTTACAATAGCCTAACTATATATATATATATATATATATATATATATATATATATATATATATATATTAACGTCATCTGCATACATAAACATTTTTAAATGACAGATTACAACAGAAACATAGGAAAATGTATGCTAATGTTACTTTTACTATTAGTAACAGTGATGACAATAATAACATTAGCAATATTACTGCTTATCAGTAATCTAAACAATAATAAGGACAGAAAACAGAACTACTAAAATGGGAAAAGTCTAAATAAAAATAATTTTTAAAAAAGTCTTATTTTTTTTTACGTTACCAAAATTAACGTCCGTTCTCATTTCGATTTGCGATGGTTTTTATTATCTCATTGTTGATAATGTTTACATTCTGTGTGGATTGCCTTAATAAGGCCATTATGACACAAGTTTATATAGAATAGATAGAATGTAGCTAGCGGAGGATACAAATGCATCAACCTGACGAGCCCCAAATAGAACAAAACGTGCGTCTTGGATTCCATTGTTAGTCTTATTTCATGTATTCTATATAGAAACTTACTCTTTTTTAATAAAATTCAAGAATCTTCAGAAACTTCATACAGTTTTTCTCATTCTTTCAATATATATGCTATGGCACACATCTTTAAACTTGTAGATACAGTTGAAGATAACATAAAGAGGAATTCCTCTATGCTTGACTATTTCATTCGATACAGAGAGATCAACTTGGCGGTTGGATACATATTTATACTATGGTGTTTAATCTACAGTCAATTTTCCCAGCTACTTTATTATCTTTTTTCTCTACTGTGGCATACACTGTTTCTTTCGTTGCTTCTCGTTTAGTCTTTCATTATTACAACAGAGAATAAAAACAAACAAACAGGTTTAAATTTACTTAGTATTGTTTGTTTGTATCTTCCCATTCATGTTTAGGATTGCGACTGGTCAGTCAGCGAAAGGTACTGGGTTCGAGTCCCAGAGTGAACATCAACTCTGAGATGCAGGAACATTCAGCTGACGAGTCCCAAATAGGACGAAACACGCGTCCTGGATTCCACTGTTAGCCACTACCCATCTTTGCTTATAAACAAATGAGTTATTCAGTTTTATTGTCCTTATTGGGAAAATTTAAAAATAATTTTACACATAATATTACCATAAATTTATTTACACGTTTTAATAAACTTACCATTAGTCATTGTAGTTTTTCTAGTTTGTTGACAGTTATATCTATTCATATGTCTAAGTTGTTAGCAAGTAGTTATGATAGAATGTTTAATTTTCTCACTCCATTCTATTGTTTTAGTTCATTTTGGATATTGAAATTTGAACATTAGTTGTTTTCTTTTTTTATCTTATATATAAATCAACTTATGACTTTGATAGTTTCTAACATTAGAAAAATCTACTATTTCAATTCATTTCAATTCAACATATACATATATGTACTGTACACTACTTATATCGACAAGTATGATTAACACTTAGCACCAGTCAGAAGTGGAATGCATGTCAGAAGAAGATTGATACGAATTGAAAGATTCGTGGACTATTCAATGAAGATGTGCAAATGATGTGTTTCAATGTATGGTATTCGTATTTTACGGAAGCACTCTGTAATTTTGCGTTGAACAATAAATTGGTCTTCCCCACCTGAGTCCTCGTTCAATACATATATACTAAAAATAACAATCTACTTAGCAATTCGTCTAAAAACATATTTTCATAGATGGATTTATCTTAGAGATGAAATTCAATCGGAGTGATTGATTTTTCTAAAACATCCCAAATCAATAAGAAGAAGAATATACAGTTTTATTTTACATAAAAGAATATAAACATTATTTTCAGTATAGGGTTGTGGAGAATGTTGAATTTCACTGAGATTACGAACTGATCTAAGTTGGACAACTATTGATGACCTGGAGGTAAAATATAATTGAATCATTGTTGTCGCTACATTTTTTTATTTTCCGTAACTGGACGTTGGACATATGGTTAAGAAAAGCATAATTTGCAAGTAATTTTCGATATTATCTAAATTTTATCCAATTTGTGAAGCTATGATTACTGATTGTTAAATAGTCTGTTTAAAACTTGGAGTTATTTTCCTGTTGCTAATACACTTTTCATTGTTCAGAATTCACGATAAACCATGCTTCTAAACTCACTCTTTCCTTATGAGTACACTGATCGTTTTGCCTAAACTTTAACTGTTTCATTTCTCTGTACTATCTGGACATACAACTGTGAAGCGTATAGACATAAATATTGTAGATGAGAGTATCATTTTGTGATTAAGCAATTGTAAATTGTTTTTGAACCTTCACAATACATCTATTAGTAACACATCAAGTAATGTCTTTTTTTAACAATTTATTATTGGTTCTGATGCCCCTTCCAGTCATATAGAATTGTGAAGCCTAATAGGCCTTTCTGGAGAAGAGTGCTATATCGAAGTACGGCACAACTACCGCGGCGGGATAGCTGTTTCTGCACTGCATACGCAGAACCATTACATAACACTCACAACCCATTTTTTTCTCTTTTTGTTTTTGTTTGAGCAGACTCATGTTTTTACCACTCTTTTGAACCCTCAATAATTATGCAATGACTCTGTGTAGCATTCGTAATTGTTCTCAGGTATTAGTAGAGTGGTTGATTAGACCGATCCCCACCACCCGGGATACTGCTCACGTTAATTCATGGAAACATTCCCATGATCCAGGAGGCACGACGAGGACGTGTGAGTCGGACTTTGCCTCCCATTGGTTCTGATATTATTTTTAACACTGTTATTTGTGTTATAATTATTTGATTGACATTCTTTTCATGAAACAATTCTAGAATAAATTTCTTCATCCCTGTATTTTGTTCTTTATTCATTGGAATGTATAATAATACTATCTTCTAAATTCTTGTAAAGTGTGAATTAAGAACAAAACATCAAATACAGCTAACTTGGGTACGAATCGCTTTCTTCTGATATTCCATGAGGTGGGTTTTTTTTTTAAATAACTCATATGTCATTCATCACATTGGCTATTTTTTCTGTATATTATCGTCAAATTGAGTACTGAACAAGCTATTCCGAATAATCAGTGTGTTCAATTAGGTGAAATCTAATTTTCCTATTAAACAAATTGATTCCAATCATCGCTTGGGAAAAAATGATTGCTAACATGATAAATAGATTGACTTTCTTGAAGATCCGTTTTTAAAAAAGCGTACCACAGTTTCAGTGGCATCTTACTTGTTAAACAGTGGAATAAAGCTGATCTTAGGTTGACAACTATTAAAAACTACATTTGGGGCTGGAATCAGGGACTAAAGCCTTCATGGAAAGCGCTTAGCGTTAAACCCATTGGTTCGGTTTTCAATAATTTGTATTTCTAGCTTTGAAAAATTCGTAAATTTGTTCGACTCCCTGGAATTATTGGAAGATGGTTGGACAGTATCAAGAAATAACGAGTTTTAAATATAAAAGATTCGATGTCAACTCCTGCGTCGACAATTATTGCACGGTGATTGTCATTCCTGACTCCCGGTGAAAAGGAATTTTTGGGTGTTATAAAAAATACTTGGGAATGAGTGATTGATAAACGTTTCTTGAAAGTGTGTGCTCGTGTGATAATGAACAAACATTTTGTTGCTTGTAATAATTTGTTAATTGGCTATAAACTGTTTATCTTTGTAATCTGATCAGTTCAAATCCAAATAGCATAAACTGGTTTGATTAGATGTGAATACGTTCATTTTTACATTTGAGTTTTTTTTTGTTTTTAATAAATAATCCTTTCTGACTGTCCCATCCGCGTTTTGATAAAAAAATTGTGACTTCTAAAAAAAATTAACATCAATTCTATTCGACCGCCCTTCTATACTCCTGTCTGTGAATAGATATTGAGATAAGAACATGAACGAAATTTCTTTTCAATCACGTAGAAATGAAACTGAAGTCATTAGGTATAGTGACAAGAAGAAGACTATGCATGTCATTTAAAGTAAGCGGAGAAAAACTGGTAACTATTTTTAATAGTTTATAACAGTGATTGCTGAACTTAAAGGCTAATAAAATGTTTAATGCATGAGCAGTAAACTGATTATCATTTTAGTATATCCATAAGTTGTTTTAAGATATAGTTTGATCTTGTAATGATCGTTTTATGTGATTAAGCAAATGAATAAATCATCGTGATAAAATAATGAATAGGGTATACATTATTAACGCTTAACGTCAAGGATAGTTGAATAAATAGGCGTTTACGCCTTCTTACTGTGTCAATAAAGTCCACACATCTGTTGAATCCACCAGCTATAAAGAGAACGAAAATAGCATAGCTCCTGTGGAGCTATTTACATAGGCTATACTCAGAAGACTTTATCCTCGCGTGTTCGTGAACATGTAACAGCATGATTGAGAAAAGAAAAGACTAATTCAATCAACAGTACCATTCTTTCTCACATGGTAGATAGCGAACACCATAATTAAATTGATGGAGCTTTCTCTGTTTTGTACGAAGTCCCAAAGAATCTCATATATCAAGAAGAATTATATCCAGCCTTTATGTTTACCTTAGCCCACGACTGGATCGCCAGATACTGAAACCGGATATTATGAATCTCTGCTCTCCTCTGCCATTCCCTTTAATATTTATATCCTTCTTAATCGTCACATTCATCTTTCCCAATCTACACTAATTCCATTTTATCGTATTTACCTTGCCCCTCTCATTACATATTATATTTAGATCACAATTAGAACGCTTACAGATACAACGTGCTCAAACACACTTTATCCGTGTCCGTGACTACGTCCGAAACAATAGGGACTATTGTTTGTACGTTATTTATGCCCATAACTTGGAGAAAATGCGATCAGTCGAGAAATATTTGCCTTTTAATATCGGTTTTTTAGGAATATCTAACCGATTTTTACCATTTTAAAAAGTAATCTTTTGATTGGACGAAACGGGATGAAAACTTTTTTCTTGAAAAAATACAAAAATCACTGTATGATAAGTGATATTTTAACTATTGACCTCGATTCCTGCGAGTGGGGTTGTGAATGAGCACTTCTGAAAAGTTCCATACTAGGACGAAACAACCGTCTAGTACCTTTGCTTTCAAACAGTGGTCTAGCTTACATAGGTTTTTGATTTAAATGACAGTAAAACAGAGAAGGAAGTTGTCAACTTTCCATTTAAACAAATTCGTTTGAATCGTATGGATTTTTAAGGGTTATTTTCTAACTACATTAGTTTAAATCATAAATTATGTGAAATGATTATAGCCAGACATCCGTTATTTCTGATCCATTGTAAAATTTACAGATCTCGTTTTATTGTGTTTAATTTTGATAACTGATATTGCATCCACGATTCCACCTCGTGTGATTCGAACCCAGGACCTATCGGTCTCGCGCGCGAACACTTAACCTCTAGACCACTGAGCTGGGATCCAAGATAACTGATATTTATCGGTAGTTATTTGCACGCAAATTTATCTTCAAAATGACGAATACATTGTGAAATCAACTTAGGTATGGCAATTCATATTTTACAAATATAGTTGACGATTTTGAGAATACCTTATAATGCAGACTGTCTTGTCCTTAATGAATGCTCTTTGGTAATATAAGCTTATAAGATCATATGCAACTAAATTCAGAACATTCATATCTTGTGATGAACAGGCTAATATTAAAACGATGAGTCAGAACTCAGCTGTCTACATTTCCAAAGTAAGTTAGTTTGTGATATATTACAATGAATACAGTATTTCTCCATATATTTATAAATAATCAGTTCCGAAATCAGTTCTCAAAGGTCTACTAAACATTCATGACTGGTACAGATTGCGCTATGATGAAAGTTCGGGACTAATCATTGATAATGTTCCATCTTAGTATATATGGTGAACTGAATAAAGTTGGGAATAAGAACCACTGAATTCCAACTTCATGGTCTTCAAGTTGACATGCTTGCGTTAAAAGTTGAAAATCAGCTGCTTAATTTTTTGCGGATTCGTAGTTGAACACTATAATGTGTTCCTCAGTTCCATTTTAAGTGTTTCTTTTCTTTTGATACACTCTATTCAACGCAAAATAACAAATTTGTTTTATATTTAATAATTTGACAGAAATCGATTCTTAAATCCTTTTATTGACGAAAGCCTTTTTTAGTTTGTATGAAAAAGCACAAAAGGTACTAATATAATTTAAACAGGAAACTACTGAATTTCAGGTTAATTATTTTAATTTCAAACTTACCGTTCACATAAATTATCTGTTTATCAATTGAATGTCCATTTATTAACGGTACTAGGTGGTTGAAAGTAGTTAGAATAAAACGCTAGACACAAGTTTCGCGTTAGTTGGTACTCGTCAACAAGGCGTATCTCTAATTCCGATGGAACTGATACTATTCGATATATTCGAAGCCAGTCACCCAGTTTTATAGTCTAAGACTTTAGCATTAAGCTATTCGTGTTATGACTATCTTTCTTGAGAACTTATAATCTAACATGGTTTATTCACTGTATTATAACAACTTGACCAATAGATTTCGATCAACACCAAGAACCAGAAAAATATGATGCTGGATACTACTCAATTGTTTATCAAATTATATATATATATATATCCTTTTTGTGAACAAGTGTTTTCCTTTAGAAATATTAATATCCGCAATGAATCACAACTAAAAATTTACTGGTAACCATCACTCTTAATATCTGTTTGACTTCATATCATGTAAACAGACAACATGAAATGTGCGGTTTTCATTCTTAGTTTATATGTACATACCCGTAGCTAAATAAGTAACATTTAATAAAACACTGACTTGTCTTAACTAAACCTGCACATAACATTTTTCATATTTTTTTGTAAACTTTGATTATTTTAAAGATGCAAACAAGTACGGAATTTTCCCTTGAAAAAAAAATAAGAGATTATTAAAAATGCTCATTTTGTTTGAGATATTTCCGAAATGTTAGGGGGGGGGGTTGAAAATAATCAATAAGAAGCTAGTTTTAATCTCAAATGAAGGCCAACTGAAGGACCGATCGAAAGTAATTAAATATTCTTTGTTTAAAAGTTTTCAGAGGTGTAAATTTCACCGATTCCCATGATCATCATAATAACTTTAAAACACTAAATGTAATATTGGTGGATGGTTTTTTTCCGACTTCATTTTATATTGTGATAACGTGTCATAATCTTAACATTTAGATTGCATGGCTGTCTTACTTCTGGTATGCTCTAACTTTATCGGTCACAGCCGACAAGTTCTAACCCAGTAACTTCCGTGTTTTGATTGTAAATTGAATAACTGTTAATCCCCAAGTTGAGTTATCTCTTTAAATAATATGTTTGCACATTTTCACATACATGTAGCGTGATATATATATATATATATATATACTTTCTACTCATTACACGTCAATCATAAACCTTAATTTCAGTTAAACACCTCATCAAGCGAAACATAATTTTTTGAAATTCGGAACAGTTATTCCTCCTCCTCCTGCCGCTACAGAGATTATTATTTAATGTATTTCACTGTGAAAAGAAATCGGTAATATAAACGCATTATCTCCAAGGTAGTTAATTTTGATGTTAAACATAACAAAATTAGATTAGATGAAGTCAGTGAAATGTAAACTTTGAGTATAGTTTTAAACAAGTCGATAATAATCTTAAAGATTAACTAACTTCCAATTTATTCTGGGTTAAATGCACTTAGAACGTTTACATAATTAAGGATTATTTAATTTTTAAGCCCCTATAATACATAATTATAATTCATTAAATTATTATAAGTGAATCGAAGATATAAATGTCTGTTATTAGAAATTAACTTTAATGTTGATAAATGAAGATGGTTATATTCTAGTGTAGATTAAAGTACGAGTAACTTCCGAGATCTACTAATGGACTAATATTCTATAGATATTCTTATTGTATAACTGTTCAATAATTAGATTGTGTATATCTATATTCATTTTATTATAAGCTTCATTTTGACCTATGGAGTTTTATTATACGAATTACTGTTCCTAAATTATATTCAGTTTTATTGATTATTGTCTCCCATGTTCACAGCCACATTTGGCTCGATCTTGTACAAATATTATTTTCTATTTTATGGTGTGATGCGGTCTGTCTATCTGGTATATAAACCAAGTATGTTTGAAATAAATGATTCGCATAATGGAAGCTGTTATTGGTGTTCTGGACTCAAGTGGAAGGGCTAGGCGGACAAAGGACTAGTAAGGACGCTAGGCTGCTCATACTGGTCGAACGTCATTGGTTTGGCACAATGCTAAGATTAGATAAGTCGTATTTCGATTAGTAGAAAAATCACGTGATAAAAAGCCGGGCTTAAATTCACAACAAAGATGCATAAATATCACAGATGAAATGAATCACTTGAAAGCTGTTTAAGTGAATTTACCAAGACCTTATGTTTATTGATAAATTATTCACTGTAAACCGATTGATTTTAGTGCCTTTTTAATTATGTCGAGAAAAAAATTGTTCGGGTTTCTTTTCTGACATTTTATCTAAAAGTTATACGATAATAGTGACAAATAGGTGAGAATTTAACATATTTACAAACAATAGCGTATTATTTTAAATTTGCATCCTTTTATTCATGACTATTCTTTCTTCATAAATATGAAACTATTGTCTTACGTATTTTAAATATATTATGATAAAAATGGGTATACTGACGCAATTTACATAGGATTATAGGTTCCAAAGAAGACTGATCGAAATCCAGACCAGATTACCAATAATGGAATAATTCAGACCCGAACTGACAGTGATATAAACGTCATATGTGTTGAGTAAGGGACTGGGTATCTGGACTTAGTAGCGCATTGGGTAACGTGTCGATGTTCGAAACGAAAAGTACTAAATTCGAGTTACAATGTAAACATCAAAATGTATAACGAAATGGATATATATTAAAATAATTTACACAACATGCGTATAAAGCAAAAAAGACCGACCGAAATTCTGCCCTGGTTATCAACTAAAGGATCATTAGAGCCTTTACTAATAATAATTATACCGTCAAATCTTTATTACCTGACATATCACTTACAAAGATCAAAATTTCTGAGCTTATATATTCGGTTTCAGTTGTTTATCCTAGGGTTATCAGTTTAGTAACATCAAATATGACTCACTGAAATACTAGAATACTTGGCGAACTAACGTGCTTCATTGATGACTGACTTTGAAAACTATTAAATTAGTAAAAGCTTTATATTCTTATTTAATTCATGCATTGCACCAAATTGAATAATAAATCTGGAAGACGTTTTCAAGATATGATATTACCCGTACAAAAATTCGGAATGATATATGCAAAAGAAATTTTCGAAAATAACTTAAATAATAAACAATCTGGTTCTACGAGAATATGCTGTTCACAATAGCATAATAACATGTTCAGTTAGGAAGTTTGATCATTTTCTATTACTTTAGGGATACTAGTATGGAATATCGCTCTAGTACTTTATGGTCCTCATCAGATTCCTAACAACCGTTAACACATGACGATATTCAACTTTGGAACAGTAATTCCCTTCTTAAAAATATCTTTTTTTTAAAATCTATTACTGTATATTCGAGCTAATTACTGATAAAGACAATGCAAGATTTCAAAATTGTAAATTAAATCCTTGAATACAAGTGGAAATGGATGATTTCTTAAAGTCCTCAGACCGTTTTCGTAATTAAAGCTTATAACTAATGTCTTCCTTCATAAGTTATTAAAAAGCAAATTATATTTCTAAACACCTCAGTGATTTAAATTTAAAACCACCCTGATGTTTCACTCCGAAGTTTATTCAGAACTTCAAGGAAATCATCAAATATCAATATAATCAAATAAGATCTGCATGCACATACATTTCTTGTCTTACTTAACTTCTGACTATAATTCACACTAAATGACTAAAATTAACACTTTGATAAGTCCCAAATCCAGCTTTATATAGTTAAACTGTCGTTTCGTGATCCCTAGTTATATTCGTTGATTTTACTTTTTAATTATTCCCCTAACGAATCTCGGATCAAACTCCTGAACGAAATGTTTTAATTATTTTTCATTACAACAGCTGAGATTTATACCAACATAATTTTATTTTTAATGTCTTCTACACACTTGGAGCCCAACTATCGTGAAACGATTGATTTAAATTAAGACAAACGTATTAAGGAAATATTTATTTTAACAGTTGAATTCGCGAGTTGATCTAAGCTAAGCCACCATTGAAAACCCGGAAGCACTGGACGGTCGTTTGGTACTACTACGAGACTCCTCAGAAGTGCTCATCCATGACCCCGTATGTGAAACTCGAATTCAGAGCTTGCACTCTCGCGCGCGAACGCTCAACCTCCAGACCGCTGAGCCGGCATCCAACAGTGTTACACATTAAACTAGATACGACTCGATTTCATCCCTGTTACTATTATTGTGGAAGAGGATTTGATGTGTACACTAGATTCGTGATTGTCGGGAAAAAGAATGAATAGAGTGGTAATCAACAGATGAAATGTAATGACAAGATGTCACTCAATGATTTCTGCTCATGAGATCAAGTTATTACCGTATCCCTCCAAATGAACCGTTATCAGAGGACAAGATAGCCAATTACAATAACAAACTACAGACAAGATTATTAGAATGAGCTAAAATAACACTCGTGGATTAACTGAAATGGTTACTTCTTCATGAAGTTAGACTCTGATGATGCCATACAAAATGACGAAGGTTTCGCAATGGAACCATCTATATCAGACAACTAGACTCCCCCGAAAACTATCCACTTAGACTGAGAATCTTCAGTGTTGTTTCGATGGATGGTATCTCCATCTGGATACATCAAATTCATTGGGAAACGTAAGCATTATTTACTAAACTATACTCAGTTTCTCCGAGAAACATCTTATAAAAATGATCTCTCGATACACTAACTATAAAACGTCCGGTTGATTATCGTTTTCTACTTCTGATTTATATTTAGTTTCATTTATACAATGGTGTAGACTACATGGTTATTCTGAACTGACAAGTTTGTTGATGCTTCTATAGAATCACTTGTCTTCTTAAAATGCATCTAAATCAAAATAGTTTCAATAAACCTAGAAACAAATTACAGTTCATTTCTCTTTCGTAAATAAACTTAGTATTTGAATTGGTCCAGGTCTTTTTTTAACCATTTTCAAATGTTGATTAGTTTGATGTTAACTAATACAGTGAAAACATATTTGCAAGAAGTAAAAAGAAAATCAAATCTTTTATAAAAATGTTGAAATATGTTTACAAAACAGGATCAAATCACTGTTGGTGTTAAATTTTAATGGTCGAACAAAACTATTTACTAACATATACCAAAATAACTCTTCATAGTGTTTTTTCGTTTGACCGGAAAAAAAATAAAACTTTTTCTGGACATTTTTTGAAGTTAACATACAGTTATGAAATGTAATAAAATAAAACAGACTATTACTTCATTGGAACAAATTTCGTGCTTTTACTATGAAGCAACGATAGGTGGTTGAAGGTAGTTGGTAGGAAACGCCAAACCCAATTTTCGTACTAGTTGACACTCATCAAAAAGGTGAGTCTGTATTTTGTGGAAACTGGAGCCCTTTGTGACGTTCAGTTCTAAATCACTCGTTTTTATACTCTTAGACATTAGCACCACGTTTCCTCGGGCTATAAATAATCTGCTATTGAGTTTGATTACGTTTATCTCTAGCCATTTAGCATATAATTACATAAAACACAATGTTGAGTCACTTAGACTATTGAACACATCGTAATTTGATTATTAGCGACCAATTAACATTAAACGATTAGACAAATATGATATTGTTCACTAACCAGGAACTAATCACTTGAAACCGATTGTGAAGTAACAATGAAATATGCAAAGAAATGTATTAGTATAACAAGGAAGAACTATTTACATTTAAGATTTCTTAAATCGTTCTTATTTCGTTAAGATTTTCTTAGTTCAAATGTTATACGTTTCGAAACATTCACTTCAGTGAAAGTAAACAAAATAACTATAATGTTACCATTTATTGACCAGTGTTTAACATTGATCTATATTATAAACTTTACGGATAAAATTATATAATTGCTACGCCAGATAACGAATATTATGTAAACAATCAAAAATTGCACCGATAAAAGAAACAGTTGTTACTTTGATATAAAAAAAGGATTATCTCCAATTAGTCTTGGATGACCTTTAAAAGATAGTTCTGATTGTTCTAGCAGATTGTTAAAAATCAAAAAAACTTGTCAATAAATTATCTTTAACTAGCCATCACTCTTGGAAATTTCCTTGAAAATTTTAGAAACTTGTTTGTTTGTTATCTGATTCGTCGAGACTTATTTTAGTAAGGATATTAGTATTCTTCTCAGGGGTACCCAGTAACAGTATGTATACGCTTTGTTTTCTACAATTATTCTAACCTTAAAATTCAAGCTTCTTTTCTTTTATTTCTGACTTCTGCATTTAGTTTATGGTTCAAATATGAGTCTAAGAATCATTTAGGAAGTTGGTAATTCGTGACTTCAATGTACTGGACATACCACTATTGTTTGATATGTGTATTTTGTGTTCTTTTTCTGATTGACTATATTTATTTACGATTCCTGTGATAATCGTTTTGATTTATAATTTAGAAACAGATATAACCTCAAATATCCCACAAAGGTAGACTTCAGATGATTTCCACACTTCCTTAAGTGATTATCTACAAGTGTCTGTGACGTAATTCAGTGGTTACACTGGATCTTCCATCCTAACAACTCAACTTATATACTTGTGACAATTTCGCTCTCTCAATGCCAAATAACTACTTGATAGTGGCAATTAAATAATGTAGAAATGTTAAATGGTCGAACGAATAGGTAACTTTAGAGCTTGATTCATGATGACTCCCAGGAATATTTTAATTGATGGAGACAGAAATAGAACTAATATGTTCCCAAAAAAATGATGTATTTACTCCAAATCTTGTAAATTGTAGTTCTGCTGACCTCAGTTTGCATATTTTTTGTTCAGAATAGTACATAGAAATTAAAATATAAACTTCTCATTCATATTCGCGTAAAGGTAAATAAGAATATACAATATATGTAGAAAGTTCAATTAAAATTATTTTCATCGCAAAAATTTTAAATCAACGAAAATATGAACTAATTACTTATAGCCAGCGGCTTTAACCAAACATATCAAAATAAATACGCCCAGTGCACATATGATCATATGTACACTAGTGACTAGCTTCAAAAGGGAATTTCCGGAGTTCGAGTGAGAAGCCGTGACCAGTGGAGCTAAACCATGTCGATTATGTGGAAGGTAACCACCGAAGACAATGGAAGATGGTCACGCAATATTGTGGGCTGACTGAAGTTGGACTTGTGCATCAGTGAATCCTGGCTCAGAGGTCTAGAGGTTAAGAGTTAGCACGCAAGGCAAAGGCTCTGTGTTTGATTCCCGGATGCAATGTTGTGGATGCTCACAGCTATGAAGTCTCATACTAGGAAAATACAGCCGTCCAACGTTTCCAGGTAATTATTAATTGTCTAACTTTGATCGATTCGTGATCCTGAATGACTTTCAGTGGTTTCTTATGTCTTTAACTATAGACTTTCGCGCTAGTTGCTGACTAATATTTGAACGATGCAGTGCCAACATAAATACGATTCTCTCTTTCAAAGATATTAACATATGAGAGGACAATATATCACAAGCATACTAACGAACAAATAACAGGGATTAATTTTATAATTTTATATTATTAGTCTTTATGAGTACTGTTTTTGAATTGTGCTTAAAAGAAATGATCTCATTGATTTTAGATCAAAGCTTTACGGTACATATTTGTACATACGTTTTATGAATCTATATCCACATTAATGATATTCGAGGTGAAAGTATATTATAAAGACTAGTTCAAATGATTTTAAAATGACGACGTGGTTTTAACGCCACTTATTGTCCACTGAGCAGTGAGTTTGTATAACTCAAAAGTATCTCCCAATAAAAGTAAGCAAGCCTATGATAGTGGTGATTTAAAGAGCTTATTGCTTTATAAGGGATTTGAGTGCGCATTTATTCACGCCCTAAGTTTATTTCTGAATCTTTCTCATATTCATTAGTACTTTTATAGAAAAATCACCATGGTCTACGAAATTGGAGAGTTTAGGAGATGAAATCCTAGGAGAATAATCGTCATCTAAATATAAAAATATCTGATTCATACTTAAAAATCATTACCTATTTCATTGTTCCTGCTTACTACAAATATAGTAAACTGAAGTAAAGTAAACTAATTGATCCATATACAAAACATCGAGCACTTTATAAGCTTAATATTACAATTTTTCTTCTAATATGTCAAGAGGAACTTTTCCTAACAAGTTTAAATTCTCAAAGAAGTATACGTAAGGGTTTTTGACATGCATCCTGTGTGATAGAAATAAATAGGTCGTTTACCTTTAAAATTTAGCGCAAAATTAGAAAGTAGTCTATTCACTCAACATTGGCTCCTCTCTATGCTATACTTTGCTGTATTTAAATAAAATATTCTTTTCTTTTTACCATGTTTGTCTGTTATATATTTGACATTCATTGACATAAAGTTTGTTCTTGAAGAAGCATTTGTTTGGCATAATGGCAAATTACTACTAAAAATTGATTTTCATTCAAAATATCATGTTCACAACATGGAGACGAAAAACATTACTAACCTTTTTCCTTCTATGTGTATATAAATGACAGAACAGGGGGAAAAAATGTATATTTATTCTAATTCTAATCAATCAACTGAAAAATTTGATGGGAATTTTTGTTAAAAACCGATGTTAACTAAGAAGAAAAACATATGATATTCACTTCACCATATTATATGAAACTACGTGGCATTGACGCGTGACAATCTCTCTGGAGCTCGAATCAAGGCATCTGAGTTACCCCTAGACCAATGAGCTAAGATAAAATCGTTCGTATTTCCGAATTCAATCAGTTTGTGGTATAGATGGACTATCAATAAATAATATTAATTATATTTGTGTCATTGCCGATATACTTTTTCACTCTAGAACATTCAAAAGTTTTGACAAAACTAGTCACTAGTGAGCATAGCAATGTTATTGGATGCTTTTCTCACTGACTGAAACTGAAAATATGGACCAGTGAATTCCAAGTCAATTACTATGAGACCTCAAGTTCACTAGTTAAATCGTCACGGAGGTCATGTATTCATATTGTTTGGGAATCCTAAAACAAATGCAGTTTAGTGGAGAGATCTAAAATATACATATATATGAACTTATTCGCAAATAGAATTTGATGCATCAAGTCATGTTAGTAAAAGTGGTTAATAAATAATCTTCATACTATAATGATAGTAAGGATTATAACCATAATCTGTGTAATATACATACTAGAATTAAAGATTATATAAAATCTACAGGCAAGAAAATAGAATACAACTGATAAGCTAACCATACAATGATGATATGATTGAGATAAGCTAATTAAAACAAATGCTTTTTTATCATAGTATTAAAAAAAATTGAAGGCATTATAGGCAGCTTAAGTTAAATGGCTAATCTCAAAACACAGAAAATCAAAAATAAAGTCATAAGGATAATAAAAAGAAAAGCTTAACGAGGCAAATGGGACATTTATTTTCATTTTCTATATTTATAAGAAATAAAAATTATTATTATAAATCAAGAATGAAATAAGGATAACTATACAGAACCTATTATTACTGTGTATACAGTGTTCGGTCATTATTTCATAGTTAGCTTCTACTATTTTAAAGAGTTCAAATTGAAGCGATTTTTGAGAGACAGTCTAAGGAATCTAGAAACAGCTTTAAAATAATTATGTGAAAAATGTCAATGATATGTAATGGTTGTTGAGCTTTTACTCCTCTCATTCTTGTGAAACAATGTTAAAATATTCCTTTGTATAAGCAAATATGGACAGTGGTTAGCAGTGGAATCCAGGACGCGCGTTTCGTCCTATTTAGGACTCGTCAGATGGATGTACCTGCATCTCAGAGTTGATGTTCACTCTGGGACTCGAACCCAGCACCGTTCACTTCATACACCATCGTGGCTACTGAGTCCTAATAGCCATCCGCTTGTGAAGTTATATCCACTTATTGTTGTTTACTTGTATCTTCCCATTGTTATTTAGGACTGTAATTGATGAGTCTCTGGTTGGCATATGTACATCCCGTGTGGACTGCTTCGATACTGCCTGAAGTCACAAGCTTTATAAGCAAATATGGCAGCAAGCACATGTGCTAACAAGAAACTGATTAATTGCAGTCCTAAATAACAATGGGAAGATGCAAGTAAACAACAAAAAGTGAGTTCTCTTGTATATTTAATGACAGCGAACACTAGCTAGGGTCGACATTTCCTGATCTACAGAAGCACTTTGAGTGATAATTTATAGGGATGTATGGCTCAGTTGAATTAATGTCCAAGTACTGTATTTTCTAAATTAGATGCTTTAATTGAAAGGCTAACGTTGTCATTCTAAACAGTATCATCAGCTCTTAGTTAGAACAGAGATGCTCTTCTTGACAAGTTCACAAGTGTTGGATCAGTTTGTTTACAATTAATTATCTTGAAAAATATTATGGTCTGTGTGTTTACGTTCATGTTAATTTCTTCATTCTGTTGACCTTTAAAATGTGATTAGCTGACTTATTCCATTTGGATTAATGAATTGAATATGCAATATTCAGTCTGTTAGTTGAAAATTGACTTGAATTTCATAAATCACTGGTATTCTTAAAATTTTTTTCGATCCAGAATATTTTCTCAGTCAACTTTATGTTCGTATTTATGTACTTGAATCTATTTAACTGATAGCATTTTGTGTCGTTGAGCAACTTATCTGTATTTACCTCTCACTAATACCATAAATAATAGGAACTTTGTAATTTTTAGTTAAAATTTGGCTGGTCAAATTTTCATCTTTATCTATATTTTGTATTCATTTCAGATAAACTAAGTTTAAAATCTCCTCAATATGCTTATTTCTATTCATTATAATTAATGGTGCTTAATGAATGAAAACTTTCTTATTGTTTTATATAAATCTAACAATCTAAGCTACACTTACATTCAGTTAGTCAGTCACAACGTAGAACTTCGTACGTACGTACATCAGTTCCAATTGCCATACCATATTAGCACAGAGATGCAGTTGCCGATTCAAATCCCGTAGTGGTAGAAGTAGTAAGAGTATAAGCATTAATGTGAAAGATTAGGGTTTGAAAATGTTATTGAAGGAGTATAATCCAGTAAAATAAATTTGAAAAGAGAAAAAAGATTGAGACATGAAGAATTCAGAAGATTAGAATTGGGTAGAACACAAGGAGCGGATGCACCTTCGCCATTGCAAACGATTAGCCGAACTATATATTCATACAGACGTAACTTGTTTCAAATTGAGATTGTACAAAAAGAAGTATTTCTGATTTGAACATACATAATCAAAAACAACAATTTTCTAGAAATTCCGTAATCAGATCCATTTGTTGAGCCTTGTAAATCTAATCAACTTATTTATAATATTGCTAAGTGAAAAGAACTTAAAAATCAGTCTGAAATCGGTCATTATATTTCTTATCATTTTGACATATAATAATCTTCATAGTTGAAACTACGAGTCAATTGAAGCTAGACCACCATGGAAAACCTGCAAGCACTGGACGACCGTTTCGTACTAGTATGGGACTCCTCAGCAGTGCGCATCCACGATCTCGCTTCGCGAGATTCGGACCCAGGACTTACCAGTCTCGCGCCAGAGCACTTAACCGACAGACCACTGAGCCGGCATCTGATGGTGTTAATGTCTAACTTCAACCAATCCACGAAGTTGAGCAACCGTTCACCAATTGTCTTCATCATATGCTCACTAGTAACTGACTTCAAGAGGTACTTCTTGCAGTTCTAGTGAAAAGCGGTAACCAGTGGAGTTCAACCACGTCTGTTGTGAGATAGGAACTCACTGGGTATCTACTGAAACTTTCATCCGGTTCAGCAACACTGCTGTAAATCTTTCTTGGTACCGATAGTAGTTTGATGCCTCTGCAGTTCTCACATTTGCTCAGATCCCCTTTCTTTGGTATCTTGATGAGGTATTCTTTTTTCCAGTCCATCGGCACTTTGCAGTTACTTAGTGACTTTAGTGCTTCCGGTGGTATGTGTTCAGGTCTTTCTGTCTTTCCACTCTTGATTTGTTTGATAGCCATCCTGATTTCTTCGAACGTTGGTTGAATGACTTCTATAGGAAGGTCTGTGTGTGCTCTTTCGGTGTCCGGTGGATTAAGTGGTGCTGGTCTATTCAGTAGTTCATCAAAGTGCTCCACCCACCTTTTCCCCTGTTCTTGAATCCTAGACATTGGCTTATTTCTTTGTCCTTGACTGGTCGCTCTGGTTTACGATATTTTATTATGCAGCCTAAAGAAACATAATTTTGTTGCGAAAAGACGTTCTTCCATCGTATCTTCAAATTCACTCATGAATATATAGAAATTAGAAGTGAATTCTCAGGTTATATAAACAGCAAATTCGAAAATTCACTCATTAATATCGCTTTATTGTGAAATTGCCAAAATAATAATAAACAAGGGGATATAATATTAAATGTACAGAAATGTAGATATTAAACGTAATAAAAATGTAACGAATGATATCAAAGAGTGAGGAATTCGGAATTTATAGCAAGCTCAGCAATTATAAGAAAACGAAGAATAAATGAAACTGTATTATAGAAAATGGATTTTAAGCTACTTTACCGAATGCATTAATCAGTAACCATCAACTTAGGATCATGAACGATTGTGTATCGGTATAAACTGCCGAACAAGGACGTCAGAATAGCTGAACACAACCGAAAAGCTGAGCAATAAATGACGTAAATAATAATGAAATAGGCGGAAGTAAAATGGATTTCAAAATGAAACAAGTGAGATTGAAGAATATAAAGTTTGGAATCATAACTAACTGGAGATTAATAGAAGAATGGATAGCAAATTGAACTTCACCAATTCACTCAAAATATTTGACTAGGTATCACAAGTATCCTATATATCTTACGCAAGAGGTTTACATTTACCGACAATGGATAGTTCAACAATTAAGATATTCATGAATATCATGCCCTACTATGGTTGTCCAATTGTTTTCTTTCGATCTAAACCTATACCAGTCAGCCATGATAAGCGATAATTTCATAAGCTTAAATCTGTTAAATCTCAACCGCGTACTTTATACATATGCATACAAATAAAGAGGATCAGAAAATCATAACCAAAAATGCAATAACATACTTTATCAGATGAAAAATACAAGATTCGATTAATATTACAAAAAATAATTGTTACCTATTCGAGAAGGTACTTATGCACCTGTGAGAATAAGAATGCCGAAGGGTGGAAACAGCTCTGTTATGTATAAATATATGTAATTAGTAAGTGATAATAGATAACACAAATAGTTTGATTACGCATTTCTCGCACGTATTATTTTACGTATTTTTTTCAATTAGCTTATTTTAAAAGGTATTTTATTAGTTATTTAACAAGATCAAGTCTGATAACTTTTTTAATCTAAAATTAAAAATCTTTACCTTGTGAGAAAACAATTTGTGAACCGATAGGGAAATATTTTTAATATAACTGTGAAAAAATGTGATTTTATAACAAGTGCCTATATATATATACGATCATGAGACTGAAGATCCTGGGTCTGATGATTCGAGATAATGTTTTGGATGTACATAATTGAGGAGTTTCATGCTAGAATGGAAGTTACTCAGTCCTCCCTGGTTTTCAATGTGGTGGTTTAGTTATGACCAGCACGTGATTTGAACTATTGAAATATAGCTTCCAACAAAAATAATGTTGACTTCAAAATAACACTTCTACCACTGACAAGTAGAAAACATATTTACTGAGGTAACATTATACATTAAATTTCGTCAAATTCCTGTTTCTTGTTAATTTATGTGAATTACTTTACGCTACTAATCATGGTACTATCATTGTCCTATAAGCATTTCTTGACTAAATTTTTTCACTGATATACGAAACTTATTTTAATTATATGTAGGATATATATACGCAGTTCTTGTTACGGAATTGTATCGATTAGGGTGTTACAATAAAAATCAAAAACTGAACAGCTGTTTAGTCCTGGTATGAAACCCTTCAGGAATAAGGACCAATGATCATGACATGGGGCTGAAACCAGAACCTTAAGAATTCGTAACGAAGGAGTTGCCGTTTCGACTGCCATGTTGAAATCTAAAGGTTTAAATTTCTAACTTTAATCAATATACATGCTACGTCTTAGTGACTACAACAAACATTTTACTAATTCTTCACACATTTCATCATGTATTTATGCGTAGTTCATTAACTATGAAACAGATAAAAGTATCCGATTAAGAGTGAAATTTTATTTTGTTCATTATATGTACAACTTATCATGTTTTTTGTGTTATTTTTAAGTAACTATGTTGTTCCATCAGTATGGAGCTTCTTTACTCTCTTGTGAAATTATCATTCTGTAGATAGTTGGTTCAGTTCATTCTCCTTTGTTGCTTGTAATTATATTAATCTTTATATGTTATGAATAAATGGGTATAGATATATATACTTTAAGGAATTCTTTAAATATATACACTGCTCAGAGAAACAACGTACGTATGTATATATGTGTATACACTACAAGTTTTGCAAAATGAATTTTTCACTTAATATTTTATTTGAAATATGCTATACAAAATACTAACTTTTACACTTTAAACAATTATGAAAGACACCTACCAGTTTAGGAAATATTGAAATAATGACCAAGTTAACAGAAAAATATTATCAATTATCTTGCTTCACTAATCATAGTGTCCAAAAAGTACAGAACTAATAGGTTGGAAACTTCTTGGAAATAAATTATATGAGACTAGCCTCAACTAGTTGTCCCTTTGAACATGTTCCCGGAACGACAAGACCTACAACACTAACCCAGTTTCATTTTCAGGTTCTTTAAAAAGAAATGTCTATTCATAACGTGAGCGCCTGAGAAGTGTAAACCACCTGGATACTTCTATAAGCATAGTAATTCATTTCATTTAGAATCGAAGCCTTTTTCATTCTCCGGCATCTCCTAGACTCCTACTATTAACTACTGTTTCTAGCCTCAAGCTTTCCTGTATACACAATATATGATAACGGTTCATGGTCCCCACAACGAAATTCCCGAAATCGAGAGGACGAAAAGAGAATGTCCTTCGCTTTAAACGGGTGGGTGGACACGGAAACTCCACCTAGAGACGTTGGAAAACCCTGATTCCAGTATCATGAGGGAACAAATGGCGTATGAACCAGTCGTCGGTCACCGGCTACCATGGGACTGCATCTCCTCACGATGCTCCACTGCCTTGTAGAGTAGGGCTTTAGGTCAAACTGAATCTTTCAAGGTTTGAAGTATACATCATATTTAAAAGCAAGCTTCACCATCTAGGCTTTTTGAATTCCACATAATTATTGTGTGCTCAAAACCAATATACAGAAACCAACTGAACTCACTCACTTGACATCAGATGGCTAATACATGCGATTCATCTTCAACAAAACTAAAGACTCGTTTAGCATTGATCACGGTCTCACAAATATATACGGGTGTCATTAAGTCTGTCAAAAAAGGCCCTAAATTTCTTAACTGGATTTTAATCGATAGTCATTCATACACCGTCACGTTAACCAGTGTACAGTAAGAATTTAAATGGATAGAGACAGACAATTCATTTTATAACAGAAGAATAATAACATTAAATCTTTATTAGGCCATACAAATATTGCATAAACAAAGGTTTTCATACTAAAACGGAATGAGAATAAAGATCTGTTTGTAATACTAAAGCATATATTTAAGGCATACAGGCGCAGTCTTAATTATTACATCATGCACTACACACAGAAAAAAATAGTTTCTTTCTAGAAAAAACAAATCAAAATTCATGAAAGCAACATAAATACACTAAATCTTTTTAACTATTTAAGTAAAAACGAAATTGAGAAGAAAAGCGAAGAACACGCTGTAGCTCAACAAAGAAATGAGTGAAAGAAAAAAAAGAAACTGGTAAATTGTTTCCTATTTCTTCAATTTTCATTCTTTTAGAATACAACAACGAAAAGATATCATTGACAAGTTATGATTGATGTTCCAACAAAAGAATAACCCACAAAGAATTGTGCTAATTACATTTCACTTTAATTAAACATGCACATGGTAAGAGTTCAACTGCAATAATCACTGTTTCATTTAGGTCTATTGTATTTTTCTTTACGATAAATCCTGACAGACAGAGAGTAGCAAGATTATGGTATTTCAAAGACGAAATCCCCATAAAATGAAGAGAAAGGAAATGGTCGAAACAAAATGAAATATTTAAATATGGTAAACTGATAAAACATAATCAACAATCTGAATGAAAAAAAAACATGTTGATTACTTAATTCTATGTACTTCATCTGTAAGGAGTACTCAACACTGACTGATATTATTCAGGTGTATCAGTGAAAAAATCGGAATGTGCTGAACAGATGTTTCGTCCTAGTATAAGACATATTAGTATGCATGAGGATTTGTGGAAATTGTAGCATTTTCACAGTTGATCTAAGCTAGACCACCATTGAAAACCTAAAAGCACTAGACAGTTGTTTCATAGTCTAAAGGTTAGGTGTTCAAATGCGAGACCAAAGGTCCTCAGTGCAAGTCCCGCGTGCGTGACCGTGGATGCACACTGCTATGGAGTAACATACGTGGACGAAAAGACCGTCCAGTGCTTCCAAGTTGTCAATGGTGGTCTAGCATAGATCGACTCGTGAATTCAATTGCGAAAATTGCGATATGTTTTTGAATGTTTATCATATTGTCTGAAAGTTCTCTCTTCCATTTGTAATATAACTTTGTTGAACAAGTGTATAATTTTTTTCTTTTAGCCAGCCATGAACTACATGCACAATTTTAAGGCTAATGGTGAATTCGATAGAACAGTATTTGAACCAGAAACCTAACAATTCAAATCTAGATATTGCAACCAGTAAAACAATAGCTACACTTTGAATCATATTGCAAACCTATTGACTGATGTCTTAAATATATTGTCAAAATATTGAAAGTGTGACCAAAACGATCTTGTATATTTATTTTGGTTGTGAAAAATGCATTCCCTACTTGCGAACTCATGGTTAAGCGCGATGTTTACGGTTTGTGAACTCATATATACCTATCTGTATGTTTAACCTAGTTCTCACTTAAGGATATCAATATTTATTGTACGATTCACATACTTTTACACATCTTTTCTTCATCATACTATCAATTTATAAAATTCATTACCACTATCACTACTTATTAATTACACACAGTAGTAAATAAAATGACCAGTAAGATAAATAGTAGTCAATGAATATTGAACATGAAAATCTAGTCATGGTAACAATATAAAACAGGCAACTAGCTTTCGTTACTATTCTAATTGCTACCATTATTATCACTACTATTATTGTTATCACCATTATTATTACTATTGTTATTATTGTTATTATTATTATTATTGTGTTACTATGAATGACAAAAAATATCATGCGAATAATAATCAGGGCTATTTAGAGTATAATTAAGAAACATGTATTTAGCGCAGAAATATGTTTTAGGTTGAAATGAAAACTAGAAATGATTGAGTGGTTTGAGCTATTGTTTCTAACAGTTATCTGTTATTCTATAGATGTTTTGTGAACGAATCCAGGAACAAGAAACATTCAGTAGTCATGAACACGGAATCTGATATACAATGTTGGAAAATCCTGATTCCAAACCAATGGTGCACATGGACTCCAGGATCCTCAGAGAACAAATGGTGTATGAATCAATCGTTGGTCACCAGCTACGATGGGAATGCATCTCCTTACGATGCTCTACTGCATTGTGGATCAGATCTTTAGGTCGAAGGCTCCGGGTGGAGCCCCCTAAGAAAACCACTTGCTTCGATTTGGGCACTCGGGCAGTATCACAGCCCTCACACAAATCAAATAAGATTTGTGCGGCTCATATTATATCTGGTGCCCCTTTGTACCAATATTTATGTTTAAATAAATAACAACCATAAGGATTGGAGCATCACTTCCCTCCATCCACACGGAAACATAGCTTGCATCAACAGTCACTGGCTTCGCGAACTGATACTATCTCTTTGTTTGTTAGCTCTCAACTATTTTCGAATCTGCTCCTAAATGAATCAGCAAGACTGATTTCACTCTCATCCTAACAACCTAGAGGATCTTTCTGTGTTACACCAAGAAGAGAGACCCATGTATATACATTTTTTCAAATTACTTTGAAATAGCTTCTTCTGTAAGTGATGAGATAGTTCGAATAATTGACAAAACTACAAAGAATTCTCAGAGAAGGTTGATTTTGAAGGAATTTTACGAGAAAAGTATACAATTCCAAATTCATTTGAGAAAATATCTCACTTTTATCAATCTTAAAATTCCTCTTCGTCAATTCAAACTTTCAAGTGCTTGTATGAAATTCGAAACAATCCAATGAGCTTTTTAATATGTTAATGAGTCTAAATGTAGACATAAGTAACCATTTTATTCTAACAGACTTTCAAAAGTTTATACAACATTTTGAGTAAACTTACGTTGATAGATTAAAATTGAATGATACAAAAATTATTACGTGGTACATTTTTTTAACTCACCATTTATCATTCTGATAATTTTCCATAAAATCTACGATAACGATCATCTACATTCTTTAAATAATATGAACCAGGAAATAGTCCTTCAGGTCGAAATGTTGGTTCAAATGGAGCTGAAATTAAGTTAAGATCATATAGTCTCAACATTATTGCGATTATAAATTCATCTACCAGGTACAGGTCCGTATATTTGACCAGAATCCATACTTTACGTGTGAGAGTTAGTGATCCTACCATATGGTTGACCCAACTGATATAGATAGGGTTGGGTTCGAGCAAGTGACTGGCTCAAACTCGAATGCACGAACCGCAAAACCACTGTATCAAAATAGACAACTTCAAAAGAAATTTTTATAAGAATTCGAAAACGATACTGGAATTCCAAGTAGGTTGTGATTTTAAACAGTCAGATTTTTGATACAACATATATACAAACTTCCAAATTGCACGAAAATTTAACAACCAGATTGGTTGACAATGTATTTCGTGTAATTCTAACAGCTTTATTTTAGCGGCTTCAGCTTTTCCCTCCTTTTAACATAGATTATTTCCCATGAAATCGACTACAGTATCAGCTATTATCCTAACGTATAACTATAGTCAACGAAACACTCACTTGGTAATGAACACGAAACGTTTTAAGAGATTTG
The DNA here is from genome assembly GCF_000237925.1 of Schistosoma mansoni. Lineage (NCBI taxonomy): Eukaryota > Metazoa > Platyhelminthes > Trematoda > Strigeidida > Schistosomatidae > Schistosoma > Schistosoma mansoni. Next base: position 381,340 of record NW_017386021.1, read on the forward strand.
TGTATCTTGCGTATACCTACTTATTAGTAGTTCATTAATTTACCGCACAATTTCCATGCCCACATTTTATCGAATGTAAACTAGCTAGCTTATTAACTGACATAATTATCATTCATTGAATCATTGTTATCTTGCCTGTAATCATCATATCAACTTTCGTTGCTGGTTTTTCCGCGTTGAATGCATGTTTATAGCCAAAATTAGTTGTTGGCCCATATAGTTAAATAAACTGAAATAAGGCGACTGGATGACATTATTCGATCTTGTCGAGTCATCAGGATGAATCTAATATACCGTCAAAACTAAATAAAGGGACATTGAAAGAACACATGACTCTGAATGATGAAAATATTAGAAAATAATCAGTAAAAAATTAAGTCTAGTTCATCTTCACATTGAAAAAACCATTAGTGTGTTAGCTAAGTTAAATTCATTATCTATATAACTTCAGGTTAATGATTGAACAATCACTTCGTATCACTGTATTAAACATGAATACCGACGTCATTTCATGAGAAATTTCAAAAATTGAAATAAACTGTTGCTCAACAATCGTTTTAATTGTACGGATTTGAGCCAAAACCTGAACGTCAACACTAAAATGGATGTATATTTAGTTAGCACGTCCGAAATAGAATAAGATGTGCGTTTCGGATTCCATTACAAACTACAATTCATCTATTCTATGTGTTCAGTTTATGAGTTTTTTTCGTTTGGGTAGTCGTGTATCAGTTAACAATATCATTTGAACAATAACTCGACTTTGTTTTCAATACACATTAGGATAAATTTACAAACGAAGTTAATCTATGAAATTATAAAGGGCTGGAAACTCCAGTATTCACAAAATAAGTCATAAAAAACTGATGGATGTTAGAAGAATATTGTCAAAGATGTTTGATTCGGATATAAAATGTGTAGACTTTAATGTAGTAATTCATCAACCAACCTGTTCTAGAACATTCTATTACAATTAATCACGTAGTCGGAAAACATGTAACGATATCAGACATGAGTCATTTTACGAAACATTTATTTAATATTCATATTAGGTTAAAACTAATTTCACATCTAACAATTTATTTACATTCATGGCTATATTTATTGGGCACAACATTAATAATAATTAATTAGATTTATTTAGCGTGAGGGGTTTGTGAAGGCTATTAAGTTTCAAAATTCATATCATCAACTGATCATAGTTGGAAAACGATTGAAACCAAGAAGCACTAAACAGCTGTTTCGTCTTAATATTCGATTTATCTACAGTGTGTATCCGAGAACCAATTGAGGGTCGAACACAGGAGCTTTAGATTTTGTAGAGAGCTCTTAATATTTAAACCACTGAGATGTAATTCACCGGTATACAGTTTTAACATGACTCAGTCTATGTTTCCAGTTGATACCGTGTCATCGTGGGAGTCCACTATTGTGGAGTTCCATACCAAAACGGAAAAGATGTGTCAGTCCTTCCTGTTTCTCAACAGTTGTCTAAATATGAGGCATACACATACATCCACACACGAATAACAATCCAAGAAAACAAGAACAAGGATTCTTATAGTTAGCTAAAACAATCGCCCTAAGTTTTCAATACTAAGTCAAACTTTATTATTATTATTCGACAAATATTAATTTTTACTTGGGTTAAAGTTATAAATATATTACATATATACAAAAAGTACTCACCTGAATTATGTGAAAGTTGTCGTTCTTTAAGCATTAGTTCAAATTGAGAAACAGTCACTTGAGTTCGTTCATCAAATAGACGTCTGTGAATATTAGACGAATCATTGGACGGTTCTAGTGAACAATTCAAAACTGTGGATAAATCACGATCTGGATGGATAAGAATACTGTACATAGCTGCTGCCATTCCAGAACCATAAGAATACATTAGTACACGACGTCCTGATAGTTCACCTTTTGGGGTACTAAGAATAAGAGAAAAAAGTATAACTGAGGACATTGAGTTAACAGTAATCCGTTCACACGTGAATAAGTCCCGAGTGCCGTTTGAGGTATGAGAGCTGTTGCTATCTCCCGGTTGTTCACATCATGGGAAGATATTTCATCTTGAAAGACCTGGAAAGAAAACTGGGTTAAGGGTAATCTTGATGACATGGAAGTGTAATAGCAACGCCTAAGGGATGACTGCTCTACAGCAGTCACACGTGGTTCTTTTGTGTGAAGTTCGTGGGATGTTAGCCCCGCACTTTTCAAGCCTTACCGACCCCAGTAAAAATACGTGGATTGAAGTAGGGTACGCTGCGTTCAAGACAGATATTTTTGAAAGCTTTCTTCTATTTTGAGAAGGCAGATGCTTTATGTCTGGCGGAGACGCCTGACGGACAACAAATCCTAGTACAGTCATAGCAATAAGTTTTTCTTGAGACCTATTATTTGATGTTTTTAGACTTCACTTTCCAACCGGCCAGCCTGGGACAGTAAGTCTCAACGGAGCGGTTCTTTTAACCAAAATCGTTACATCGAATCATTACAATATGTATGAGCTACAGTGGGGATATTTGAATCAGGTATTTACCAATCCGTATCATACACGGAAAATTACAACTGGAAAACAATAGCCATCCAGGAAAACAAGTACATTTGGAAGGAGATTTGTTTGACAATAAAATAATTGATTCTTATTCTGTTGGCTGCTTTGGTTATTTGTTAAATCTTATTGATCACTAGTTGTCGAAATACGGTCCCATCAATACTGCTCGTAAAACTTTGATACGTATTATGCTGAAATGTAATGAATAAATAGTATCAAGCAGTCCTAACAGTGTATTTCCAAAAACTCACAATCTAAAGGATTATGAACTATCTAAGAATAACAGTTAAAAACTATCACAGTTTTCATTTCAATCTAAAATATATTTCTGCGCTAAATACATGTTTCTTAATTATACTCTAAATAGCCCTAATTATTATTCGCATGATATTTTTTGTCATTCATAGTAACACAATAATAATAATAATAATAATAATAATAATGGTGATAACAATAATAGTAGTGATAATGATGGTAGCAATTAGAATAGTAACGAAAGCTAGTTGCCTGTTTTATATTGTTACCATGACTAGATTTTCATGTTCAATATTCATTGACTACTATTTATCTTACTGGTCATTTTATTTACTACTGTGTGTAATTAATAAGTAGTGATAGTGGTAATGAATTTTATAAATTGATAGTATGATGAAGAAAAGATGTGTAAAAGTATGTCAATCGTACAATAAATATTGATATCCTTAAGTGAGAACTAGGTTAAGCGCACCGTTGGATGTCGGCTCAGTGCTCTATCGGTTAAAGGCTCTGGCTCGAGACTGGTAGGTCCTGGGTTCGAATCTCGCGAGTGCGGGATCGTGGATGCGCACTGCTGAGGAGTCCCATAATAGGACGAAACGGCCGTCCAGTGCTTCCAGGTTTTCCATGGTGGTCTAGCTTCAATTGACTCACGCTTTCAACTATGAAAATACTAAATCTTCACAAAACCCCTTCTGATAATTAATATGGGTTAATTACGCTGATCACGGAAAACTGTGAGTAAATAATTTATTGTTAGAAGGTAGAGTCTAAGTTTTAAGATTAGGATTAACGACTGTAGTTAAAGTTCACAGTTGTTTTACGGTTAGTTTATACGTACGCTAATTTAAACCCTGAACTATTCTTCTTAATCCTTATTCTAATTCAAACACTAAATCTTAAATCTGAACCCTAGGTTTAAGTTTTCACTGACGTTTTGGTCATCAACCGCTTACGTTTGATAGATAACATTGTGTTTATATATATATGCCGTGACTATGAAGCGACATTGGCTTTCTTCACTGAAACGACCTTATAGTTCAGTTTCACCGTTTCATATAGTATTTCTTGATACAAACCATGTTTACTCCCGTTATAACCGAAAAAAACACTGGTGTAACTTGATGAAAGATAAAAGGTAAGGACAATAGATGAAGATTTATTATACACCGAAATTTTTATCTGAATACACTGACTTCAAAATATCTTATCAACATTTATTAATAGTCTGATTTCAATAAATTGGACTACATAACGCTAGACATTAGTTAATCAGCACACAATTTACAATATCATAAGATTAAACTGATACAATTAACAAATGAAACTAGTCTATAAAATTACATAACTAATCTATCTTGACAATTTCTTTATTTATGATACTGTGTACTAGAAAATTGTTTAAAAATCAGTATCCTTAAAAGGTCAAATATAAATGGTTGGTATTTACATGGTCTTATATGAAGTAAATAACTCAATAAGGTTATTCGACTTCATTGAGATTATATAAGCACTGTGATAAACAGGTTGATTCGATAGACAAAATAAATGACAAAGTATCCCAATCCATAAAACAAACAACTACTGATTATATTCTAAAGTAACGTATAAACATTTAGTTAAGAATGAATAACCTCAGGACTTATTGGTTTTAATTGTAATGGGTGAAATGAAACTCAAAATACTTATCATTTTCCCAAATTTAAATCAAACAACGAAAATTTCAATTCTTCACTGTGGAATATTTGTTTAACTGTTCCGCCACATAACTCCGCCTGTAGCTCCTCCAGGGGCTACTGCCGGTCCCAAGCCCGGGTAAAGGAGGAGGGTTGGGCATGGGGTTAGCGACCCCATCCCGTAGAAAATCAACTCGCTAAAAAAACGCTAACCAGAAAAAATCATTCAAACCATTCAAACTCTGTCCTGGGAGTAGAAGGAAAAATGACGTCTCATGATGAAAGCCGAGTTCCTTCGGAAGTCATGAGGCCGACGCACCTTCTTACAACCAGAGCGACAATTTTTATAGGTACATGGAATGTCCGGACAATGTGGGATACCGGCAGAGTCTTCTAAATTTCTGCGGAAATGAGGAAATACAACCTGGAAGTGCTTGGAATCAGTGAAACACATTGGACGCAGGTTGGACAACAACGACTGTCTTCAGGGGAACTTCTGTTATACTCCGGTCATGAAGAAGAAAATGCCCCACATACACAAGGAGTGGCACTGATGCTGTCTAGAAAAGCACAAAATGCACTTATAGGATGGGAATCTCATGGACCGAGGATCATCAAAGCCTCCTTCAAAACAAAGAGAGAGGGCATTACAATGAACATCATCCAATGCTATGCGCCGACCAACGACTACGATGAAGACGCTAAAAACCAATTCTACGATAGGCTGCAGTCAATCTTCGAGAAGTGCCCAACCAAGGACCTGACCATTCTAATGGGAGATTTCAATGCCAAGGTTGGAAAGGACAACACTGGATACGAAGACGTCATGGGACAACATGGACTGGGAGGAAGGAACGAAAACGGCGAGAGATTTGCAAACCTATGTGCCTTCAATAAACTGGTCATAGGTGGCACCATATTCCCACACAAAAACATACACAAAGCCACTTGGATTTCACCGGATCACACTACACAAAATCAAATCGACCATGTCTGCATCAACAAAAAGTTCAGGAGGACGATGAAGGATGTGAGAACCAGAAGAGGAGCTGATATAGCATCCGATCACCATTTGCTGGTCGCCAAGATGAAACTAAAACTCAAGAAGCACTGGACAATGGCGCGGACAACATCACAAAAGTTTAACACGGCCTTTCTTCGAGATGCTGACAAACTCAACGAATTTAACATAGCCCTCAGCAACAGGTTCGAGGCCTTTCATGACCTACTCAATGGAGAGGGAACCACCATAGAGAGCAGCTGGAAAGGTATCAAGGAGGCAATCGTTTCAACATGTCAGGAGGTTCTGGGCCAAAAGAAGCACCATCACAAGGAATGGATCACTGTTGGTACACTGGATAAAATTGAAGCAAGGAGGAACAAGAAGGTAGCAATCAATATCAGCCGAACAAGAGCAGAAAAAGCCAAGGCACAAGCCGAATACACAGAGGCAAACAAGCAAGTGAAGAGGAGCATCAGGACCGACAAACGTAAATATGTGGAAGATTTAGCGATGACAGCGGAAAAGGCTGCAAGAGAGGGAAACATGAGACAACTGTATGATACAACAAAGAAACTTGCTGGAAATTACCGTCAACCAGAAAGACCAGTGAAAAACAAGGAAGGCAAAGTAATCAACGATATTGAAGAACAACGAAACAGGTGGGTAGAACACTTCAAGGAACTCTTGAATCGACCAGCTCCACTGAACCCACCCAACATCGAAGCAGCACCCACAGACCTCCCAATCGATATTGGCCCACCAACAATTGAAGAGATCAGCATGGCCATTAGACAAATCAAGAGTGGCAAAGCAGCGGGACCAGACAACATCCCGGCAGAGGCACTGAAAGCAAATGTAACAGTAACTGCCAAGATACTCCACATCCTCTTCAGTAAGATTTGGGACGAAGAACATGTACCAACAGACTGGAAAGAAGGACTTCTCATCAAGATACCAAAGAAAGGCGATCTGAGCAAGTGTGACAACTACAGGGGCATCACTCTCCTCTCAATACCAGGAAAAGTCTTCAACAGAGTATTGTTAAACAGGATGAAGGATTCCGTAGACGCCCAACTTCGAGATCAACAAGCTGGATTTCGTAAGGATAGATCGTGCACAGATCAAATCGCAACTCTACGTATCATTGTGGAACAATCAATCGAATGGAATTCATCACTGTACATCAACTTCATCGACTACGAGAAGGCATTTGATAGCGTGGACAGGACGACACTATGGAAGCTTCTTCGACACTACGGCGTGCCTGAGAAGATAGTCAACATCATACGGAACTCCTATGATGGACTAAACTGCCAAATCGTCCATGGAGGACAACTCACCGACTCGTTCGAGGTAAAGACCGGTGTTAGGCAAGGTTGCCTACTCTCACCCTTTCTCTTTCTCCTGGTGATCGACTGGATTATGAAGACGTCAACATCTGGAGGAATGCACGGGATACAGTGGACAGGCAGGATGCAGCTTGACGATTTAGACTTCGCGGATGATCTGGCTCTTCTATCACAAACGCAACAACAAATGCAGGAGAAAACGACCAGTGTAGCAGCAGCCTCAGCAGCAGTAGGTCTCAATATAAACAAAGGGAAAAGCAAGACTCTCCGATACAATACAATATGCACCAATCCAATTACACTTGACGGAGAAGCTTTGGAGGATGTGGAAATCTTTACATATCTGGGCAGCATCATTGATGAACACGGTGGATCAGATGCAGATGTGAGGGCGAGGATCGGCAAAGCAAGAGCAGCATACCTACAGCTGAAAAACATCTGGAGCTCAAAACAATTGTCAACCAACACCAAGGTTAGAATTTTCAATACAAATGTCAAGACAGTTCTTCTGTATGGGGCAGAGACGTGGAGAACTACGAAAGCCATTATCCAGAAGATACAAGTGTTTATTAACAGCTGTCTACGCAAGATACTTCGGATCCGATGGCCAGACACTATCAGCAACAAGTTACTGTGGGAGACAACAAACCAGATTCCAGCGGAGGAAGAAATCAGGAAGAAGCGCTGGAAGTGGATTGGGCACACTTTGAGGAAATCACCCAATTGTGTCACAAGACAAGCCCTCACATGGAATCCTGAAGGTCGAAGGAGAAGAGGAAGACCAAAGAACACATTACGCCGAGAAATAGAGACAGACATGAGAAGAATGAACAAGAACTGGAAAGAACTAGAAAAGAAGGCCCAGGACAGAGTGGGTTGGAGAAAGCTGGTCGGCGGCCTATGCTCCATTGGGAGTAACAGGCGTAAGTAAGTAAGTAAGTAAGTGTTCCGCCACATAAAATGACCTTTTCAAATAGAAAGAAATCATATCTACACACTTTTCTTAATATACACACAATGCAGATGTAAACTCAGTACAAGAAAAATATCCTTAGTTTTTGGATTAAAAACGACCTAGTTCTCAACCAGTCAAATTAACTAACAACATACTACAGATGCAAGAATGTGGAAATCAAGAAAATATGCAAATATAGGGCATTGTGGAGATTGTTGATTTTGACGTTACACGTCACGGACTGATTTTAGTTGAACAACAGGTGAAAGCTAGAAAGCAGTGGACAACTATTTCGTCCTATTATGAAACTCCACAGTAAAGTGTAACAATCACCACAGTGGGGACCTTTGGACCTAGCGGTGAACATTTAACCTTTATGGATAGTGGCTAGCAGTGGAATTCCGGACGCGCACTTTGCCCTATTTGGGACTCGTCACCTGTATGTACTTGCATCTCAGAGTTGATGTTTACTCTGAATACTCGAACCCAGTACAGTTCGCTTCAGGACACATTAGCTAATTGGACAAAGCAATGGCGTTTGAAGAGAACGGTATTGG